>NC_081354.1:14874225-15016933 GCF_030684315.1 Stegostoma tigrinum
AACTCTGTTGATCAAGTTCAGTTCCTGCATCTAAAATTGCATCTGAATCCAGTCCGATACCTAAATCTACACATCTGCACTTAGACATTGGTCTAAATCTGAATCCAGGCAATTCTGGCCCTGGACATACAGCTGCACCTAGATCTGAATATGGATTTCAGGTTATCCCGCTCAAGACTTGCATCTGAATCTAGATCTGGGTTTGACTCCAGGCTGTCTAAATGAAGATCAGCATCTGGTTCTACACTTTGATTTGATTTATTGTTACGTGTACCTGAGTACAGTGAAAAGCTTTTGCCTGAGCAGAACAGGCCGATCAAGAACCCACGGATTATAGGGTGAAAAAAAGACTTGGACAGGGTGAGGTAGACAGGTTACATTGCACAGGAGGGGTACAGGGCGAGGTTAATATTTTTTAAAGTTAGAGAGTCCATTCATCAGTGTAATAACAGCAGGGAGGAAGCTGTTCTCGAATCCGTTGGTGTGTATTTTCAAGCTTCTGCATCTTCATCTACAGCTGCACCTAGATCTGAGTAAAAATCTAATTCCAGGCCATCTGGCTCAAATTCGGTACCACTAGCTATGGTTACATCTGAATCTATATCTATGCTTAGACCTGTATCTAAATTTAGATCTGGATCTGAATGCAAGCTAGCTGAGTTAAGATCAGCATTTGGAGTTCAATCTGCATCTCCATCTGCACCTGCACATAGGTCTTGATCTAAATTCAGGTAATCTGGCTCAAGTTCATTATGTGGAGCTCGACTTGCATCTGGATCTACATCTGCACCTAGATCTGGATCCAGATTTAGATTTGAATCTGAATCCAAGTTATGTGGATCATAATTGGTATTTGAGCTAGATTTGTCTTTGGATCGAGAACTTGATCAAGATCAGTGGCTGGAATTAGATGTGCTGATGGATCAGCCTACAGCCATATCCACTCTTGGATCTGAATCTTCAATGAGATTTGGATCTACAATCTGACCTATAATCACAGATATTTCCATTGTATATAGAATTCCCTGTCTTCCATTTACATTGGGCTAAATAACAGGGCTAAATCATACTAAAGATCTGTTTAATCTCAACAATGGAGCTGCCCTTAATTGTTGAATGTTGTTGCAGCATAGAAACTATGAAAAGAACAGATGAAAAATAACCTCTGTCCATCTACTTTATCTTATACCAATGACAGACAAGAGCTAAGTTCAGTTAATGAGAGAATGAGACACAGAATGCTCCAAAATGTCATAAACATAAACATTAGTAGCCCCAATCATGTTTCAATGGTTATGAGGCTAGAGTGAAAGAAAAACACCAATGCAGTAGCCCAATAAAAAAAGTTGCAGTAGGTTTTAATCCAAGATGTCTTTTGGTAAGCAACAGAAGTAGCACACTTAAAACTTAATAATTCACATTGATCTTCGCCATCTACATGTCTTTGTACGATTACTTGTGAACCATCTGGTCCCACTATTTTTGCTGTGGTTCTGTTTTATTTTAAGCACTGATATTTGTTGATGGAATCGGAACCAGGTGTTACATAGAGAAGGAGAGGGGTGACACTGCCTTTAAGAATGCATTTCTTTTCCTCTTAATCTGTCCTATGAAGTGGAGCGTTGAATCATCAAATGAAGTTGTTCAACAAACAGCTGTATTTTCGGAACGTTATTCAGGAAATGCTGGAACTACAGATAAACTAACATCTAGAAACGGAAAAAGAATCATTCCCTATCTCAGACAGATAGCCAGGATTCTTGAGATGTTTCCTTTCCTCTCCTGTTGGTTCCATATTCAATGGTAAATGATATTCATGTGAACCTGGTGCAAACATTCCCAACTAAGTTGCTTCCAATTTGGTGTCCAGTCTCCTGCTGAGAAATTGCTCCTGTAGCGCTTGGATCACAGAGTCCAAGAGCTGTACAGCACAGAAACAGACCCTTCAGTCTAACTCATCCATGCTGACTAATTATTCTAAATTAATCTAGTCCCATTTGCCAGCATTTGGCCCACATCTCTTTAAACCCTTCCTATTCATATACCGACCCAGACATCTTTTAAATGTTAAATTAATTGTACCAGCCTTCACCACTTCCATTCACACACCACCCTCTGCGTGAAAGTTTTGCCCCTTAGGTCTCTTTTAAATCTTTCCCCTCTCAACTCTATGCCCTCCAGTTTTGACTCCCTCACCCCATGGAAAAGACCTTGTGTATTCACCCTATGCATACCCGACATGATTAACCTCTATAAGGTCACCCCTCAGCCTCTGATGCTCCAGGGAAAGTAGCCCCAGATCATTCAGCCTCTCCCTATAGCTGAAATCGTCCAACACTGGCAACATCCTTGTAAATCCTTTCTGAACGCTTGCAAGTTTCACAACATCCTTCCTATAGCAGGGAGACCAGAATTGTACACAGTATTCCAATAGTGGCCTAACTGATGTCCTGTACAGTGCAACATGATCTCCCAACTCCTATTCTCAATGTGCTGCACAATAAAGGCAAGCATACCAAACACTTTCTTCACCCTCCTGTAACTCCACTTTCAAAGAACTATGTACCTGCACACCCAGGTCTCTCTATTCAGCAATACTCCCCAGTACCATACTATTAAGTATTCATAGATGGAGATTGAAATTTAAAATAGTGAAAGATTATAACTTTATTGGAGTAATTTCCCAATCAGATCTGACAAATAAACTGATGAATCTGTGATGTAAAGAATGAGTCATTAAAATCAATTTATTTGAATAGTGTTATAATTTATTAAATCAAATGAAACCCAGTCTTACTTTCAAAGCTAGCATGAAGTATTACTGGCAGGAAAGCAGGCCACAGTGCAGAGTTAGACAGATTTGCATAAAGTTTATCACCCAGAAACAGATCAATGCTAGTATTTATGAGCAGCTTTCCACCTCTCTTCGTCCACCTCCATAAATTCCTTCTATTCCTTTCTGTTTTGTACTCATCTTCTTTATTAAATGCATCCATGCTATTTGCCTCAAATAATTCATGTAGCAGTGAGTTCGACATCCTAACCATTCTCTGGGAAAAGAAACTTCCTCTGATTTCCTTACACGATGTATTAGTGACTTTCATAAATTTCTGACCTCTGTATATTTTTACCTTCTGGCTCTGGTCTCGCCCATAAGTGAAAACTTATTTTTATGTCAATCCTATCAAATTCTTTCATAATTTTAAAGACTTATATCACTGTTCCCCATCAGTCTTCTTTCTTACAGGAAAAGAGGCCTGTCCCGGTCAATTATTCTTGGTACAGTTTGAACAAAAGCATACAATTAAAAGGACACAGGCCAATTATATTTTATTCAAGAAAGGGCTCTAAATTGTTACAGTCATACATAATATTCAAAGTAAGTCAGACTGTAAGAATGTTTTTTTCAAAACGTAAAATATTACTTTAAAACTCCAGCACTAAAATTGATCAAGTGCAAAAGAATGTAGCTCTTCAAATCATTAATGTAATGAGATTATACCGCATTAGTTTTATTTAATTAACCATGAACAACTTGTGGGCAATAAGAATGATAGTTACAAAGGAGACACTTCAAGCAATCACCAACAATAGGAAATATATTCTCCAGTTGATCTAGAAATTAAACTCAGAGCTAAACACGTTGCTTCTCAAAATGGAGAAGACAATGCAGCAATGTCAGTGTGAATGATCAATTTCTTGCTATCTGCTATTTCAATGACATCGACTTATTTGATTCACATTTACTTACCATTTGTAAAATAATAAAGTATCCATAGTTCCACAGGACTATAGAGCTGCTCTTCTGTGAGAGAAATGACTGGTCATGGTTTAACCAGGGATGACCACCCCTCAGGCGAGGGTTGAGGTTGAGAAGGTGGGATCTTCATAGTGACCTAAGCTAGAATGGAAATTGAACCCATGTTGTTGGCGTCATTCTGCATCACAAACCAAGCATTCAGGCCAACTGAGCTAATTGACCATCATTTGTTAAAACCTGGACTGTCGATAAAGGTATGTCACAAGAAGTCTTCAATAGCACATCTGCCAGCACAATTAGTCTTCCCTCCTCCCAGTAACAACTATACTCCCAAATTTCTCTTTTTTATCTGCCATTTGCTACGTTCTTTCCCAATCATTCAGCCAACCTGAATCCTTCTGCAGTTTCTTGGTGTCCTCCTCAATGCTTACTTTCCTAAGAAATTTTCCATCGGCACTAAAATTAGGCACATTACACTCCACCATCAATGATACAGATTATAGATATCTGAAGCACAAGCATTGATTCTTGGAGTACAGTATACCAGCATTTGCAGTCTGCTAACCAGTCTGTTTATTCCTACTCTGTTTTCTGATAGTAACCAATCGCCAATTATGCTCATATATTACTCCATTCAATAAGCCCTAATTTGCTTTTTTGGCCAGTAACTGAAATATTTCTGAAAATCCAAATACACTATATCTACTGGTCCCTCCTTATTCATCCCATTAGTTACAACCTGAACCAAAAACAAAACCTGACTGATTTTATCAAAACAGGATTTCAATTTCATAAACCTGTGTTGACTCATTAAATGCTTTGTTACCATGTCCCTTATAATAAATTTAACACTTGCTATGCCTAAAGTAAGGCTATTTGGCCTTTGTTCCCCATTTTCTCCCTTTCGTTGCTTTCTGGAGCAGTGGGGTTACATTTTCTACCTTACAATAAGGGGGGTTTCCATGAGTTCAAAGCCTAAACATCATCATTTCCATTGCCTTTTTAATCGAAGCCATCGGATCCAGTGCATTTGTTTTTAGTTCCGTAAATCTCTCTAGCAGCCTTTTTGGACTGAAACTGGTCACCATATGTTCCTCACTCTCACCAGACCCTTGGTTCCCTGTTATATCTGGAGTATTTTTGGATCTTTCAGAGTGAAGATAAATAAAAAGCATTTTTTCAATGTCAGTACCATTTCCTTATTCCCTCTAATTTGTCCTGTTTCTAGGAACCTAACCCATTCTTGCAACACTCTTTTTGGATATATATGGAATCTTTTACAATCTATTTTTGTATCTTTGGCTAGTTAACTTTCCTACTTGTTTTTACCAGTTTTTGATCATCTTTTAATGAATTTGCGAACTACTTTTTGCAACATTATTAATCTCTTCCTTTAATATTACATTTGTTTCTTTTGTTAGGTATGGATGAATCTTCTTTCCTGTGGAGATTTTATTTCTCAAGGGAATGTACAGTCATTGTAAGTTAGTTCTTTTTTTTAAATTGACAGTCATATCTTTTAATTAACTTCTCAATTTATATTAGCCTCTATCCAAATAGCTTGCTTTGTTTAAACCATAGTTTTAGACTTCACTAAATCACTCTAATACCTATAAAATTCTTATATATTATGGTTACTCTTCCCTATATGTTCTTTTACTACAATTAACACTGTTTAATTGTACAATGATAAATCTAAATTAGGTCTTTCTCTAATTACATTGTTATCACAAATGCTGATGAAGCAATGCACAAAATTGGCAGGCGTGGCTGCAGAAGAAGTTCACAACTCACAGATGCCCACATTGGACCATTTGATATTCATTCACCCATGCCAGAGGACCTTCATGCCACCCATATCCAGATACACAGAGGCAGCATGTGTCTGGCTCAGTGAGACCAAGCTGTGCAAATTTGCCTTTGATGTTTACGGAAAATTGAATTAGTAAGTTAAATATTCACAGAAATGGAAACAATATTTTTAAAAAAGCAGATAAATTGTAGCACCTTATGTCAAACACTTCGACAATATACATTTTGACTACCACCTAGATATTGAAGGGAGTTGAATTCACTAGAAAAATAAAGATACAAATAGTTTAAAAAGTTCAAGCACCCGCTCAGTTTGGAGTAGGAACTGGCTCATGTTTCAATCTTATGAGCCAATTGTTGCACTACATCAATGCCCATTTACCTGCCTAGAATGGATGTTAGTAACTCCAACATGTAAGTGAGAAATTCAACACTTGTTTGGAGATGACTCAGAGAGAGAGAGGGAAAAGTTGAGTGGAACAGATGCCAGGTCTGATCCATTCAGGTTCTTTCAATGATTACCACCCCTGGCATTGGAAAGGTGGTATTTATTTATTTTGGATAATCTTCACTTGCAATTGGAAAGGACAGTCAAAATCCAATATTGTATTCCAGCAGGCAAATTTCAATTCACCTTCACTCACTCTCATATAAAAAAAACAGCCCAATTAACAGACACCAAATGACAATTTTATATTTGTGGATAGAAATCTTGCTCCTTTTTGACAAAGAAAGTTATGGAGAATCCATGACGTTTTGTATAATGTAGTATGTTCTCCAGTAAATAATTTAGCTCAGTGCACTCAAACCACTACTACTTGTACCATTGTCTTGATGTTCTTTCATTGACAAGCAGGAGCCTTAGCATCTTGAACCACATAGAAAGCGTAGGAAAGTGCAGGGAGAACGATTGGACTTCCTGGTTGAAGCACTTTCCCAGTGATAATCGGCAACGTCTTCCGGTCCACCATTTTGAGAAGCTCACCATTGAGTTGAACAGATCTAAGAAACAGACACAAGTTCTGATTTCTCATGCAGCCCACACCTTGTCCATTGCACTTTCCTCCTTCTAACAAATTGAACTGGATTTCACCATGTCATCAAATCTGTGGTAATTACATGCACATGCACAATGACACTAAATTATTCTCAAAGGTTCCTCAGTTAACTAGGAAATGGTGACACATACACATGGACCAATCCACTTGGTATAAAGTGTCACCCTTCCTTCGAATCCAGAACCAACAGCATAAAAGGGACACAAGAATGCAGTCCATTGTCAGCCGCCCCAACACAGCTGTGTAGTAGCCAGACCCCCTCTCCTTGAATCATTTCAGGCATCTCAATTATATTCCTTTTGATATTTCCTTGATAGATCTCCCTGGACAATCAGCTTGCAGTTTCCTCTTTTGCCTGCCAGGCTCACCCACTGGGTCCCTCACTTTCCCAGATTCTGGCATTATTTGCCCTGGAAAAAGTGTGGGTGCTTCCCTTAAGATTCCAGACTGGACACAGGCCTCCAAATAGGAGCCTGAGGAAGAACTGTCTATTGACATCACAGCAAAGATCAGACACTTGTGACCTTAAACAGGAGTCATTAATGCCTTGGTGTGATTGATTTTATGAATGTATTGACTTTCAGTGGGGGTGTTTTGTGGCTGCTTTAAAAATAAACTGTTGCAATAATGCCCATCCAGAGTGTCCTGGGGACCCATATTTCTTTGCTTGCTCATTAACTGATTTATAATTAGTTCCTCCCACACCCCCCCCCAAAAAAGTAGAGGAAGAACATAGGAACTATCAATTTTATAAATGACAATAACATCCTTTCAATGCACCCATCACACAACAGATACAGCCTCAGGAGCTAGAATATCTACTTGGTTCTGTCAGCCATATTCATGCCTCTAAATGAAATTAATGGCTATAAGCCCCAGTGCTGGATTTCAGTAGATAATCTATGTGGAGAATATTGTGCAGAGGGAGTGCTGCACACTTACTTCAGATGTTGTGAAAAATTTCCAATTCCACTATTTGAAGAAGAGGAGGGTTATTCTCTCTGTGTCCTGATAGTTTTTATCCTTCTAACGATGGTCATCACTGTTTACGATCTCTTGTAATATGCAAATTCACTTGTTGCATTACCCCACTTAAACTTCAAAAGTATTTCACTGGTTGATGACCAGGGGTGCGATAGATAATGAATACATGCAAGTATGCAAGTACCTACCGATCAAAGGCGGCTAGACTGAAAGCTGGTTGAAACAGATTACATGGTGATGATAGGGATTGAGGGGAGGATGTGATTATATAGGTGCAGAGGTAATGCGACATGTTATGGAAATGCTTTCTGTAGAAATGGCTCATAGCTTGACCTCTTCAACCCTGCTTCAAGCAATTTGGGGAACTGAAATAAAAAGACGAATTTTGACTCAATGCAAAACGTCAAGGTAAATACTTCTGGACAACCTAGTCATTGAATTTGTTGAAAGCCAAAGTGTGCTTACTGTGAATATAATCCTTTCTCACTGTCACCAGGTTGGAGCAAAAACTGAATAGTTTTGTTGAACGAAGAGCAGCAAAGGAGAATGTGTTTGTCTTGATCACTCAGGTTTAAAGCAAACATCGTTACTGATCCCTTTCGATAGACGTGGCTGCAAGTGGAGAAAGATTAATTCATATTATTGTCGATAATCATTAAGCAAGCTCTTCTCCTGATCCTCCCAATATTAAGTATACATCCAAATTCCATACTGGGCATTCTTACATGGTGTGGAGCTGCCAGTGTTGGACTGGGATTGACAAGTTCAGAAGTCACACATACTAGGTTATAGTCCAACAGGTTTATTTGAAAACACAAGCTGTCACAGTGCTGCCGCTTTGTTAGGTGAAGTTCAATTGGTACTTGTCAATGAAAACCATATACACACAGACACACACAAAACAGGCAGATATTTCATGGAGGGAGGGGTCAGTTAGCTCAGTTGGCTGGACAGCTGGTTTGCAATGCAGGCTGATGCTAATGCTGCTGGTTTAATTCCCAGATCACCTGAGGTCACTATGAAGGTCCCACCTACTCAGTCTTTCGCCTTTCCAATCAACAATGGATTTATGGTCATCTTAATTCCAAATTTCTATTGAATTCAAATTCCACTATCTGCCAGAGCAGGACTTGAAGCAAGGTCCCCTAGGACATTACTTGAGTCTCTGGATTACCAGTACACTAGACCACCACCTCCCCAAACTGATTGCCTGTTAGAATTCGGTGTCACATTTTATTGTAGGTATCTGCTGTGTAAAGTACCAGCTGAGCAGTGGTAGGCTTTCTCCGGGATTAAGCACCTGTGGGCAGAAGTCCTGGTGCCAAGACTACCTCCTGACAGAGGTCAGCAGTTCCGCTGGGGATGAGTGGCTACTGCTAGTCATGTAACTATGCGAGGTACAGGGTCACTGATGAACCCAGGCACAGGTGAGTGATGACGAGAGGAAATGACTCTCTGCCCCAGTGCAGGTTTCCTTGGTTAGGCACTGAGTGCCTATAACAGAAGGAACCTCAGAAGCCCATGAGCATTGCTGGCAGTGAGTCCACTGTCTGTTGAATTGTGCAATGGGGACCATATGTGTGCATTGAGGCTCTCAATTGTCAGTAGTGGGAAAGTCAGATGGCCAACCTACGATGCATTGAATCAGTGCAGAAGTTGAATGGCAGCAGAGTCCCCATCCATCACCAAGCTCACCACAGCAGTGGCAGTAAATTTCACCAATGCTCCCACAGCAAGATGATTGCACATTTCCATTGAAGAATTTTATTTGCAGCCCATTTAGAAAACAAGAAAGTAGCAAAACATCACACTGCTGTGACTTGAATCCCAGCTTAATCCAAATACAGTTCAGAATGAGACAATTCAGTCGCACCCTTTAGAATGAAAGAAAAGCACAAAACAAATGACTATTGGAAGGACATCTGCCCAGATTTATGCCATTAAAATTAAATTGGGAATAGAAGTGTCTATTGCGCTGCTTTCTTATCACACAATTAACAGTGGTACATGGTATGAAGTTTGGCAAAAGCTGAATGACGTTATGTAGAAATATTTTGTATGGTTCTTTAGACATTAATGGAAGTATTAATACATTCATTTTATACAGTTAACCTTTAAATTCAAAGAACAATTTAATGAATTATGTTTATAAATAGTTGTTCAGTAGTGCAAACATTGAGTATTGCTGAAAAAGGTCACATTTTGTCAAGCATTTCATCTTCTGCTCATCAGAGTATTCATCGAGAATACAAATGTAAAAGGAGAACAACATTTTATAAGCATGTGAGCAAAGACTGCCGATTGGTTGGCAAATGCAAACTGACTGGTCGAGGTATTGCCACAGCGAATACACCAGTTAAATGATGACTGACATTTAACTAGCACACTTTATTTAAATTTAAATGAGATAGATTGACTCGGATTGGTCAAATTACTGCTCTGCAAATGAACAGTAGGCTGACTGTCAACTATCTTGTTAAGTTGAAACACGAGCAATGCATGTACATTTTCTTTCTGTCTGCAACCATAATTTCATATGCGTATATTTATAATGTATGTTATTGCCCCCATTGCCCATTCCTGCCATAATAGCCCCATTTCTGTATCTTCCACCAACTCTGCTAAGATTATCAAGAAGTGCCCTTAAGTACTGCTGGTTACTCTATATGAAACCAGAATATAAAATTGAAGCATAGCAAAAAAACATAATCCTCACATGGAATTACATCTGCATGTTGCGGCTAAATTATTCATGTCCTCTAAATTGCACATGATCTAAATAATAAACTTGTTTGGACATGTCATTAACAAATTCGTGGCAGTTCACAGCAAGTCTTGGGCATTGATAGAGCCTATCAGAAAGGTGGGAGAAAAAGAAATTGTTAAAGGATTTTTAGCAGGAGAGAAGGAATTTTGAATGGGGTGCCCTTCAAACATAATACACAGAGGACCACAATTGCTACTAATTTTGAAAAGTAATAGTTCATATATGTCCTAGAAAACTGTCAGGAAAAAAAATTCATGCTATGTTGACTTCAAAGGCTTATCTATAATTTCTTCTCCCCCTACTAGTTCACTTCAGGCCACAATGCTTTAAATAATTACAGATAAATCATCCAAATAATAGTGTGAAATTTCTTTATTATAATCCTCATTACTCACATCTTAAAACCTAAAAGTCAATATCGAAATTGTTGCAATATTGTTAAACAATGTAATGCCCCTATTTTTTACGTTCCTATGTTAACAAAGAAAATTACAGCACAGGAACAGGCCCTTCGGCCCACCAAGCCTGCGCCGATCCAGATCCTCTATCTCAACCTGTCACCTTTTTTCCAAGGATCTGTATCCCTCTGCTCCCTGCCCATTTATGTATCTGTCTAGATACATCTTGAATTACACTATTGTGCCCGCCTCTATCACCTCCGCTGGCAATGCGTTCCATGCACCCACCATCCTCTGCGTAAAGAACTTCCCACGCATATCTCCCTTAAACTTTTCCCCTCTCACCTTGAAATCGTGATCTGTAGTAATTGAGACCCCACTCTGGGAAAAAGCTTCTTGCTATCCACCCTGTCTGTTAGTCTCATGATTTTGTAGACCCCCTCAACCCCGTCTTTCTAATTAAATTATTCCTAATCTACTCAACCTCTCTTCATAGACTAGCGCCCTCCATACCTGGCAAATCCTGGAGAACCTCCTCTGCACCCTCTCCAAAGCGTCCCCATCCTTTTGGTAATGTGGCAACCAGAACTGTTCCAAATGTAGTCGAATGTTACTTTCAACTAACTACAGTTATTTCCAACACACAAGAATTCTGGACAGCTAAATTTTTGGTCTGTCCTTTGCTTTCAAAGGTTTACAAGAAAACTTTTTACTTTTTTGTGTTTGAATTACTGTTTTTCATACGGATTTGTGTTTGAATTACTGTTTTTCATACAGATTTGTGTTTGAATTACTGTTTTTCACTGGACTGCACCTTTCTCCTACTTTATAATAGTGACTACATTTTAAGAGTAACTCATTGACTGTTAAGTACTTCGGGCTGTCATGAGATAATGAAAGCTGCTATATAAGATACAAATCTATCTTTTGGATTCAGGAGGATGTTAAATTGAATATTCTCCTTTCAAACCCATCCCATCACCAAGAATGGATTAGTTGTTTCTTCTTGTTTTTGTGGGGCAGTGTTATGTACAAAATATTTGCCACAAAGAATTTACTTGACATTAAACTGTTCTGAAATGGGTCATGCAGGATAACTGAATTTTTAAATCCAATCTCTTGTCTTCATCAAAAATATTTTTGAAGCGGAATAACTGAGATATCATCCTATTTGGCAGCCAAATATTGTCAATTTGCAAGCTTTCCAATGAGGTATGTATGGCATGACTTCCTCTCTGCTCCTGAGCTTTATTGAATGTTTCGTTTTAATAAAACTTCTATGACTTCATTTCAAAATTACTGGGGCCTTAAGTTGAAGGTTTGCTAAATCTCTAATATTCCACTTCACACTTCATTGAATTCTTTATGAAAACAGTGCATTAATAATGGATTCAAAGTACATATAGAAGTCACTTTAGAAAATAAAACAAGGAAAGAAGTCATTGAACCATTCGTAAGTTATGTTTTCATGTCCAGTTCACTTCATTTACGTCTCAGGTGATGTAAAAAAATCCAACGACATTATTTAAAGAAGGACAATGGAAAATCTCTTCAAGGTCCTGGCCAATCTTTATTCATATCTTACCAGACAAGACCAAAAACAACAAATGCTGGAGATCACAGTGGGTCAGACAGCATCCACGGAGAGACAGCAAGTTGGCTTCGATGAAGCATCATCTAGACTCGAAACGTTAGCTTGCTCTCTCTCTCCATGGATGCTGTCTGACCCACTGAGATCTCCAGCATTTGTTATTTTCAGTACAGGTCCCTGCATCTGTAGCAATTTGCTGTTACCAAACAAGAGTTTATATGGTCATTATCATTTTGCAGTTTGTGAAATTTTGTGTGCAGACTGGCTGCTGTTTCCTACATTACAATAGTGATTACACTGCCGTGTTATTTAATTGTTTAGAAGGCACTTGGGATACCTCAAGGTTGTGAAATTTGCTGTAGAGATTTAAATTCTCTGTTCCTTATGGGCATAGGATAAGGTATAAATTGTGCTCCATAAACAGACTGAAGTGAAAATCTGAATTTATCATCTAGGCCTTCTATCATGAGTCCATGGCAACAGCAGCAACCACTTTGTGCAATTAATAAGCTTCTGAAAAAGCACACAGCATGTTCTAGACCAGCACCAGGTGAGAAAAGTATTCAGGAAGGTCCCTTACCTCTTGGGGTCGGTACAGTGCATGTACATACGCAAGGTTCCATTGTTGGCCATGTCTCTGTGCATAGCAGATACATTCAGTACCCTCGTACCTACAAGTTTTTTATAAATGAGAGAAAGCCAATAATCCTGCAAAGAACAAACATAAGGGTTTACACACACATGTTTCAACCAGGAATTCCTAAACAAGGGGAGACAGGTGCTAAAACTGCAATATGCTGAGAGAGCCTGCAATCAATTCCAGAACCCGAATCAAGTAGATTTGGCTATATACTTGTGTAGTTCCGATGCAACAAGACTTTTTAAGAATTTATTCAGAGAACTCAGTTACGTGTAACTCCAGTATTTATTGTCTTTTCCCAACTGTCTGATGATTCACCATCTTAAATAAAAGTGAATGGTTCACTCAGCCAAAGTAGACAGCTGAGAGTGGGCCAAGTACTGGAAGTGGCATAAGGGCGTCAGATTTCAATCACTGAAAGGTATTGATGAACAACATGCTTTTTCTTTTAAAAAAATCCAATAGTTACATAGTCACGTGGATGTTAGATTTTTATCCCACATTTGATTAACTAAATTTAAGTTCCAACAGGCGATGTGGTGGGATTTGACCTTTTGTCTCTAGAGCATTCATTCAAGCCTCTGGGTTACCAGCATATCCACAATGGTGCCACATCTCCCCATCTCTTCACACAAAAACAGCTTCAAATCCCACCTTTGTAGTTTGAGAATTTAATGCAAACAAAAAAAATGGAAATAAAAATCTGGTTTCAGTAAAATAACCACAAAAAATTGCCAATTGGTTCACCTATAATCTCTAGAAAGAAAACCTACTGTTTTTAATCTAACCTGGCCCTATGTAACTCCTGTCCCACATCAATTAAGTTGACTCAACTGTCTTCTACTGCAGCCTATCAAGCCACTTAATAATATATAAAACTCTTACCAGCAGGTGAGCAATAAGTATTAGTCTTGTTAGGGATGCCAATATCCCAAGAATCTTGCCATTAATGCACAATTTTGATATTCCAGTGCCTTTTCTCACCAAAGAAACTCACTAGCTTTAAGATAAATAGGCACCAAATCCTAAGAGACAATGTTGTATTCCCTCGTTTAATCTCCCACCCCACTCATAAGTTTACTCATACTGTCAGGTGAAAACGTTTAATTTAATGTAGAATGTACTTGCAACTTGATAAACAGCTCTTACTATCTTTCAGTCTCTGTATAAATCAATGGAGAGCCACCACAATGATAATTTTAAGCATTTACTGGGATCAGATCAGTTGTCTCTCGACTTCAATGGAATAGCTCCCATCTAAGTACCATATCAACTGACAATTTACTTGGAATCAAATAAATCTTCCTAACATCTTAATGATGATTGAGGTGCCAGCAGCACCTCTTCATCTTTCTAAATGGTGCACCTATGCTGCGATGTTTCCTGCATAATTGTGAATTGTTGCTATTTTGCAGTATCCAGGAGTTTCATTAGTTCCTGAAGCTTCCAGAGAAATTCTAGAGAGCTGGCAACCCTACCTTCACTATCTTCCACTTAGGTCCACAGACTACCTTGTCACTGAAGGAGATAAAGTGGCATTCTGCATTGGAGTGCAAGTGGTAAGTTCAGTAATCCTGATCTTCTTGCAAGGTACCCAACTGCAGCAGAATATCCTGCCCTCAATGGCAGTAGGGTAAATTGTAAATGATACAGACACACCCCAACGACCCACATACCCATAAAATGCTATTTGGTTTGCTGCATGTGGTAGCACTGAACATTCCCAAGTCAGATGGAGTGTGGGCATTTCTCCTGACCCCAATGAAAACTGAGAGTGTTTCTCATTCCCCCAACAGTCAGCCCGAAGCACATATAATCCTCCCAGTATTGTTCAAATTCCCACCTGTCTTTACAACCCAAAAAGTGGCTATTGAACAAGGATGAAATTGCCTGAATCTATTTATTTCATCATGGAAACATATTCTGCTTATGATTTTACAGTCATACCCGACGGAACAAGATCTCAGAAAAGGAGGAAGACACTTTCATCTCAAATTCTGTCCTGATTATCATTTGCGTTTAAACCAGAGGTAGGAATCCTTAAGAGTGCCAACAAGCATATGGAAAAGATGGAGTCATGATTATTATAGCCCACCCAAAGAATTTAAGGTGGGCCCATTTGCTCTCAGGTGACAACCTAATAACTAGGCACAGTGGCCAGTTCAAGTCCAACGCAGATGAAGAAACAGTTTTTAGTTTACAAGCCATGCCTTAGTTGCTGAACCAGTAGACACTGTTGAACTAAATGGCACAGTATGTCCTGTGGTACAGTATTTCTCTATTTAATAAATAACAGAGCTGTGACTTTCAAGGATAACTGCATACAAGTCTGGGCTCAGATTTTAAAATTGGGTCTCAACTGAGTTTTAGTGCAGGGGTAACTGTTAAAGAAACTAAGATACACTTATTGGGTTTGCTTTAATTAACACCTCTAACAACCCAAGATTCTTTAGGTTAGCTGCTGGTTAACTCACACGGCGGTGATGGCCTTGTGGTATGATCACTAGACTGTTAATCCCGAGACCCAAACTATGTTCTGGGGACGAGGATTTGAATCCTGCTGCGACAGACAATGTAAAGTGAATTAAATAAAAATAAATCTCGAAGTAAGCATCAATTAATGACCACGAACCCATTGTCGATTGTCAGAAAGAACCCATTTGGTTCACTAACATCCTTTATGTAGGGAAACTGCCATATTCCTATCTGGTCTGGCCTACACATGACCCCAGACCCACAGCAACACGGTTGATTCTTAACTGTCCTCTGGGCAGTTAGAAACAGGCAATAAATGCTGGTCCACCCAGTGATGCTCTCATCCCGTGAAAGAATTTAAAAAAGATGCCAAGTGAATGTTATTTTCAGTGTTTCTTAAAATTCTTACTTAAATTAGAAACTGAATCGTACATACGGGTAATGGTTCAAGATCCCTATCCACCAGCTGGTAAAACCCTGCGCCAAACAAAGCCTGTCTGATAACAACATCAATGCCCAATTTAGCCGACAGTCCAAGTTTGTCCAACCACCTGTAAGATAATGCAGAGTTGATGAGGACCTGGGCTGATGAAATGCTGCTCACATCTGTTCAATAGATTTTTAAAAGACTGTCCCAAAAATGCAGCATTTATTTCTGAAATGTCTGCAGGTTGTAAACTGGAGATTCAGCTGGAACTTTACAACTAGACACAGACTAAGACTGATTGTTGGGTTATAAGATGTACGCACATACTGTGTAACTTGTAAATAAATATAAAATTTACGTAAAATTTGGCTCCAGTTCTATCCATCGCTTACTGGATTTCTGGATTAAGACACTAAGTGACGTGAGAAGCAGTCTACAATGCATTTAAACTCCAGGACTCCACAGTATGATACAATATTCTTTAAGCTTGATGGAATCGTTAACAGAACAGAATGACCAGTTATCAAAACTCTTCAATTACCATTCTAATTAGCAGTTCTAAGTTGTGGTCACAGTAGGTGCCTAACAAACCAACTCAGCAGCACCATCCAAACCACCTCAAATCAAGGAAAGAGGGACAGGGATATAAATAGCCAGTTTTCTCATTACTAATCATAATCCTGGAAATTACTTGGACAAGTGATTCAAATTTTGGGACAAAGAAAAGACTCAAGGTGGTACAGTGGTCAGCTCTGCTGCCTCACAACACCAAGGACCCAGGTTCGATTCCAGCCTTGGGTGACTGTGTGGAGTTTACATGTTCTCCCAGTGTCTACATGCATTTCCCCCCACAGTCAAAAGATGTGGTTAAGTGGATGGGCCATGCTTAAAAATTGCCCTGAGACAACAGAAACTCCAGATGTTGGAGAATCCGAGATGACAAAGTGTGGAGCTGGATGAACACAGCAGGCCAAGTAGCACCTTAGGAGCAGAAAAGCTGATGTTTCAGGCCTAGACCCTTCATCAGAAAAGGGAGAGGGGGAGGGGGAGGGGGAGAGGATTCTGAAATAAATATGGAGATCTGGGGAGGCGGATTGAAGATGGATAGAGGAGAAGATAGGTAGAGAGGAGACAGACAAATGAAGAGGCGGGGATGGAGTCAGTAGAGGTCAGTGTAGATGGGGAGGTAGGGAGGGGATAGGTCAGTCGGGGAGGATGGACAGGTCAAAGAGGCAGGATGAGGTTAATAGGTAGGAACTGGGGATGTGGCTTGAGGAGGGGATAGGTGAGAGGAAGAACAGCTTAGGGAGGCAGGGACAAACTGGGCTGGTTTGGAATGCAGTAGTGGGAGAGGAGATTCTGAAGCTTGTGAAATCCACATTGATACCATTGGGCTGTGAAATCCACATTGATATTAATGGGCTGTGAAATCCATATTGATATCATTGTGGATTTCACAAGCTTCAAAATCTCCCCTCCCTCTACTGCATCCCAAAACCAGCCCAGGTCGTCCCCACCTCCCTAACCTGTTCTTCCTCTCACCTATCCCCTCCTGCCACCTCAAGCCCCACCCTCACTTCCTACCTACTAACCTCATCCCGCCCCCTTGACCTGTCAATCCTCCCCGGACTGACCTACTCCTCTCCCTACTCCCCACCTACACTCACCTCTAATGGCTCCATCCCCGCCTCTTTAACTTGTTCGTCTCCTCTCCACCTATCTTCTCCTCCATCTTCTCCTTTTCAATCGCCTCCCCCATTCTCCGTATTTATTTCAGAACCATCTCCCTCTCCCCCTTTTCTGATGAAGGGTCTAGGCCCGAAACGTCAGCTTCTCTGCTCCTAAGATGCTGCTTGGCCTGCTGTGTTCATCCAGCTCCACACTTTGTTATCTTGAAAAATTGCCCTGTTGTGTCCAAAAATGTGCACGTTAGGTGGTTAAAAAAAACATGCAAGATTATGGAGATGGGGTGGAAGGGTGGTTGGATGCTCTTTGGAATGTTGGTGCAGACTCATTGGTCTGAATGGCATCTTTCTGCACCGGAAGGGTTCTATGAAATTGACTGTGATTCAGTCAAATAGTTATCCAAGTCAGTCAGAGCACACTTATGATTATTGGTCATTTGGTGAAGGTATTGAAGGGTGATTCTGAACTTCACTCAGCAAGAAGACAAGTAAAAGAACAGATTCCAAAGACCCTTGATGTACCTCATAGTAATGTTACTACACTTGCTCACCTTGACAGAGGGATGGAAATTACAATGACACAGTGGGACATCTTTCTATCCACTTTGTCATTTGAATTATTTCTGAGCATCTTCTAAAATAGAATTCTTGCCAATGTTCCACAAACTGGAGGAGGAAGAGCAAATAAAATGTAAAAACACTGAATAGCTTTAGAACTTTTATAATTTTTTTTATAAATTGCTTTATTCTTGGATACAGCCATTCAGTGTCTGTCAATGTCAGTGTATTAGACATTGGACCACCCCCCTCTGGTCAAATTAGCACAAACCAGACAGACAAATGGAATAAGAATTTCTTAGACCTTTCGATGCCTTACACCAAATGAGTTAGGATGCCTCAATCCAATGTCAGGGCGGAATGAGTGTCACAGAACAAAAATTGTGGACATGTGGAAAAGGGACTGCTGAAGACAAAACAATAGCATAGGGTCAACTAGGTGGCCATCGGATGATGGGCTTAGCCCATGTCGTGAAGCAAGCAAGGGTGGATTGTATTCTGCATCGATTCTATTACACATCTGGTTTCATTCCGAACCATACAAATGTGCTGACCACTGTGCGAAAAATAACTGAGGAATTAGCCCTTACATGTGGCTTACAGGATAATGAATATTTCCTACTCACATAAAACCAGCTACAAATTTGTCTGATAGATCAGGAGCACCTCCTCCAAAAGCTGAACTGGTCTCCCCTAACCATACCTTCTTCTCAGGGGCAATTTTAGAAGCAACCTGTGGTAAGAGAAGTACAAGAGCTTAGTGTTGTTGTGAAGATCAATACAATTAGTAATTGAATCATCAAAACAAGATTAATGATTTTGAGATGAAAGCAAACTACTGTAGATTCCAGAAGTCTGAGATAAAACAAAACAGTGTTGGAAATACTCAGATGATCAGGGAGCTTCAGGATTGTTAACATTTCAAGTCAAGATGATTATCATCAATGGAGCAGCAGAATAGCAACTGTTACTCCTTTCTCATAACAGAACATCTCAATCTCAAATGTTAACCCTACTTCTTTCCACAGATGCTACCTCATCTGCTGACTATTTCTAATTTTTTTTGTTTCAATTTTAAAGACATTGTACAGTAATTGTGCATCATTGAGAGTGTGTTAGTTGTTCCACGACCCAATATGTCAGAAAGTCTAAAAGAGATGTTGATTACCTTGGTCTGACATTTGTAAACACCCTGTAAAATGTGTAGAAGATAGAGGCACTTGGGGAAGAGTGAACATTGTCATCCATTTTAACTGCATCCGACATTTCAAGACGCAAGAAGAAGCTGTGAAAAGGATTCATTTCAAAATGAGGGAACCACTTAAGGATAGGTTGTTTGGTAGCGCCATCCATGATCTGAGCAAAAAGATTTTGTTTAATTTTAAGTTTAACAGGGAAACTGTCTGTGCCATTCTGTAGATTGTACAGCTCATGCACACTTGATCGATGAGGCTAGCTAGTAGCGACAACTGGAAGAGAAACAAATGAATCCTCGCATTATTTGTCTTTTGGAGCAGATTTTATAATCTTTAGTTATAAGTTTCCATCATTTTCAAATATTTGGCAGAGGGCAGAGTTAATTTTTAAACTGGTGTCGTGAAATTGGCTAACTGCTGAACACTGTACCACTTCACAGAATAGTATGCTGGAAATCAAGCCCTCCTATTCATGAGGCATCACAAAAGTTAAAGATTTTATATAAGTACACAAAACTCCCCAACTTACCTGTCTGTTAATCCCAGGTTGACAGAAAGCTTAAGTATTTAATAGGAGATGCTTTAATTGGAAATAGATAGATTCTAGCCACAGGTAAATAACTATGAACCCTTGACATTTAACTCTACTAGTTAAAACTCTAACCCCCTTATAAAACTCACCCTACACACAGATGCACACAGACACCGACAAAAAATAAGGGTGCTAGGGATGGAGAGGAAAACTAAACTGGCTGTTCAAATAGTCCTTGACCATAGGGTTGACTGATATGATCTTTTTTGACTTGTCAGGATTTGTTCAGTGATCTCTATTTTCTCCAAGGTATTTTTCACTTGCAAGCAGATGGCCAGAGAGGAAAAAAAATGTGGAGCTGGAATAACACAGCAGGTCAGACAGCATCCAAGGAGCAGGAAAGTTTATATCTCAGGTTGGAACCCTTCTTCAGGACTAGGAAGTGGGAGAGAAGCCCAGAAATAAATGGGTGGGTGGATTGGGAGGAGGGTAGATGAGATAGAGATTGGTGGATGGAGATGGGGGTAATTGTTGTTGGTCAGTGGGAAGGGTGGAGTGGATAGTGAGTCTGAAGATGGACAGGTTGGGGGGTGGAGAGATTTTAAAGTTGGTGAAATCATTATTCAGACCATTGGGTTGTAAGCTCCCGAGGTGAAATATGAGGTGATGTTCTTCCAGTTTTCATCTGGTCTCATTCTGACTGTGGAGGAGGCCAAGGATGGACATGTAACCAGGTGGATGGGAGGGGGAGTTAAAGTCGATGGCAACCAGAAGGTTAGTGCGTGCAGAGCGCAGGTGCTCCATGCGCCAGTCCCCGAGTCTGCGTTTGGTCTCCCTGATGTTGAGGAGACCACATCGCGAGCAACGGATACAGTGGATAAGGTTAGAAGAAGTGCAGGTGAATCTCTATCAGATTTGGAAGGATTGTTTGGGGCCCTGGACGGAGGTGAGAAGGGGGATGTGGAGGCAAGTGCAGTCCTGAGGTTGTAAAGAAAGGTACTGGGCTTGGTGGAGGGGTTTGTGGGGAGTGTGGAACTGACTAGGGAGTTGCAGAGTGAACAGTCCCTGTGGAAAGCAGTCAGGGACGGGGAGGGGAATATCTCTTTGGTGGCGGGGTCTGATTGTCGGTGGTGATAGAGTTGGAGGACGATGTGCTGTATTCGGAGGTTGGTGGGGTGGGTGCTGGTTCACAACTTACAATACTTCTGACTTATCAGTTAAAAGTATCCGCTTGCAGCAATCGTTGGGGGGGAATAATCTGGCTTTCTTCAAGCTTCAGGTGCTTTGTTTTGCTGCAGAGAGAAGGGCAGCACTTTCCTTTTCAGATTTCCAATGATTTCTGCTAAATCATTCATAACCACAAACTCTTCAGCTACCTGAGAGCAAATCGTGTAGTTATTGGCATGCAGAAGGCCTTTGGCATCAGCGACTGGGCATCAGTACACCAACCAATCAGTTATTTGTTGCCAGCTAAATCTCAATCCCTGGTTCTCGCCTGTCTGCAAGTAAACTTCCCCCAATGGTTCAATTTAAAAAAAACTACATAAACATATGGCAATTCCTTCCAGAGTTCTTGGTTTTAAAACTGGTTCTCTTCCCCATTTAAGACCACAATCAAAAATAGAGAAAAATTAAAACACACTGTCCTTATGATACAAAAGTCTGCTTACCTCAAAAATTTGATTAATTTTAAGCTTAAGGCTGTCCAACACCTCAGGGTTCAGGAAGTCCTTCAGCGATGCAGTCCGCCCATTCACATAATAACTGGCAAACGATGGATCATATTATTGATGCTGCATATATTTCAAAGAACTTTATTTGTGCAAACCAGTGAATGCTTGAACATAATTACATAAAGTTGCTTATTTCGACCTTTTCATGAGCCGGGTTTAATTGCTGTGATTAAATTAAATTGAAATGAAGATCTCGGTATGAGCTGCTTCATTTCAGAGCTTCTGTTCTGGTAACTAGAACGAAAGTACTTAAACAACATCCTTTTCCCTTCCCCAAATTCTATCCCCTTTATCCAATGGAAGACTGAAGAACCTCTTTCCATTCATCAGGATGGTCACTAATGTTCACAAATTTTTAAGTCCCACTTCAGAGAATGTTGCCTGGTCTCCAGGCATTGACTACGGGGAAAGGTTAAAAAGACTTGGATTGTTTTCACTGGAAAGACGGAGGCTGAGAGGAGACTTGATAGAAGTCTACAAAATTATGAGGGGCATTGATACAGTAGATAGTCAGAGGCGTTTTCCAGGGTTGAGGTTTCAATTACAAGGTGCAATAGGTTCAAGGTCAGAGAGGGAAAGTTTAAGGAAGATGTGTGAGGAAGTTTTTCACATGAGAGTGGTAGGAGCCTGGAATGCACTTCCAGAAGAGGTGGTGGAAGTGGGTACATTGAAGTCATTTAAGAGGCACCTAGATGGGTACATGAATAGGGAGGGAATGGAGGGATATGGATAGAAAAATGGCAGGTTTGTTTTTAGATTGATTAGGGCATGATGGTCGGTACAGGCTTGGAGGGCCAAAGGGCCTGTTCCTGTGCTGTACTTTTTCATTTATTCATTTATTATCTCATGTTCTTCAATATTCCTAATAGCCAAAAAAATGTATCCAACATTTCCAAAAGTTACAGCTGCACCCATTCTCTCAGCTTTGAAACATATTCATCAAGTTTCTGTGTGGAATATTACAGCTTTGTAAATGTGCACAGGCAGTCCCCAAGTAGCGAACAGGTTTCATCTTGAGATCAGAGATAATGGGAACTGCAGATGCTGGAGAATCCAAGATAACAAAGTTTGGAGCTGGATGAACACAGCAGGCCAAGCAGCCAAGAAGGGTCTAGGCCCGAAACGTCAGCTTTTGTGCTCCTGAGACGCTGCTTGGCCTGATGTGTTCATCCAGCTCCACACTTTATTATCTAGGTTTCATCTTGAGTTTGTTTGCAAGTTGATTTGTACACAAGTAAGAACAGAACACATGAAAATATAAAGGAGCTGTTCATGAGTACAGGAAATGTTTGTAGGTCAGATCTTTAAAATTACACCTTGTATGAGATTATACTTGTAGGTACAAACTCAGTCGGATGTTCATGAATCAGGGAGCCCCCGCAATTACTTTCTCACTTAACCTTTGAGATGTGTCCTCTGGCACTGGGCTTGCATTAAAATGAATTAAAATCAGATTACAGAGGAATTGATCAAGGGTCAAGATCTTAAATGCGTCAGTAACATTATCTCAATGTTGTGCATTTACTTCAAATGTCCACAATCTTCCCTCAAAGTACGAAAGGCCAATCCATACTGCAGGGCCAGGCTGTTTCCTATTCAGACCAGTATCCAAAACTTCATACAGTTTTCACAGTGAATATACTAATATTCACATGCACTAACATCACTGATATTATTAGGAATAAAAGTGCAGTGTATTTTTAACATGGTGAGAAATTGCAAAGAGTTGATTTCCAAAGGGACCTAGATGATAATAAGTCTCTTAGTTCTCCTAGTTCATAAATCTCTGAAACTTAGCACGCAGACACAGCAAGCAATTTGGAAGGCAAATGGTATGTTTAACTTTACCACAAGAGGATATTCAGAGGAGGTTTACCAGGATGCTGCCTGGACTGGAGGGCTTATCTTATGAAGAGAGGTTGCCTGAGCTCGGTCTCTTTTCATTGGAGAAAAGGAGGAGGAGAGGGGACCTAATTGAGGTATACAAGATAATGAGAGGCATAGATAGAGTTGATAGCCAGAGACTATTTCCCAGGGCAGAAATGGCTAGCACGAGGGGTCATAGTTTTAAGCTGGTTGGTGGAAAGTATAGAGGGGATGTCAGAGGCAGGTTCTTTACGCAGAGAGTTGTGAGAGCATGGAATGCGTTGCCAGCAGCAGTTGTGGAAGCAAGGTCATTGGGGTCATTTAAGAGACTGCTGGACATGTATATGGTCACAGAAATTCAAGGGTGCATACATGAGGATCAATGGTCGGCACAACTTTGTGGGCTGAAGGGCCTGTTCAGTGCTGTACTGTTCTATGTTCTATGTTCTATGTTCTAACAGCAAAGAAGTCCGACTTAAATTGTATAGAACACTGCTGAAACTGTGCCTGGAGTATGGTGTGCAGTTCTGGTCTCCTTGCCCAACGAAGGACATACTTAACCCAGACGGAATGCAGCAGACGTTCACCAGGCTAATTCCTCAGATCGCGGGGTTGTCTTTTGAGGAGAGATTGAGGAGATCGGGCTTGTATTCTCCAGAGTTTAGAAGAATGAGAGGCAATCTCATCAAAACTGAAGAAATTCTTAAAGGAGCATATACAGTAAATGTAGAAAGGATGGATCCGCTAGCTGTGGGGTCAGAACTGGGCACAGTCTTAGAATAAAAGACAAGCCATTTGGGAATGGGATGAGGAGGAATGTTTTCACTCAGATGCTGGGGAACCTTTGGAATTCTTTATCCAAGGGAGCTGTGGAAGCTCAGTCAATGAATAAGTTCAAAACAGAAATTTCTGTTTAGAACTTAATCAATTTCTAGTTACCAATGACGTACAGGGATAGGAGGATAGTGCGAGAATTAGTGTTGAATGAGATAACCAATCATGATCTAGAATCCTGCAGCAGGTTTGAGGGGCTGAATAGCTTACTCCTGCTCTTCTGTTGACATGTTCACTTCCTGGATTTAGGCTCTATTCCTTTATTCAACGAAAGTGCTAAGGCAGTGAAATCTATGCGATTGTCCAAGGGCCTAAAAGGAATCCAGTGAAGACTTGGTATCTTTGGGTGGAATTCCAATATTTTTGCAAAGGTTCAACTAACATATCACCTGATCTCCCATGAATTAATTGGCATGCCAGTGACGGCAAGTATCTCACCCAATCACAACCTTTGATCCTGGCATCCTGGGTCACCAGAAGCTGCAGCCAATCACAGGCCATCAGCATTTAGGTCCGAAAGTCTGCTCATTGAGGCCTACACCTCAGGGGAATCCAATGGCAGGAACAAAGTAATTTTTATCATCTTGCTGTGGGGAGAGGAGAGGTGGAAGGCAAAGATGGGGTTTGGCTCTTAGAGGCCACTCTCTTATCCTTATCCATGCTTCTGATTGCCCCGTTTTGGGACAATTAGAGGCAATTGGTCACCAATCCAGAAAACAGGTCACCATGATTTCTTAATCAGGAAACTGGCCATCTTTCTCATCAGCCAGGAAGGCTTGGGTTGTTGGTGAACTTAGGCTGTTTGGTGGCTACGAATTGACTAATTAAGGTCTTGATTTCATGTGGTGTCAAGAAGTTCCCTCACTTTAGGTTCTCACCTACAGCCTAATTGCTGAGGTGGCAAGAAGTGGTGGGTTTCTCCTTAAGACTAAATCAGCTTCTTATATCCACTTCTTGCCAACTACAATGGAGGGGAAAACTCCCCCACTGTCTAGTTCGGGCACCTGACACCCGAGCCTCTGCTACATCTGGAGGTTCTGTTTGTCCTCATCGAGACCATTTCAATGTTATAGTTATGTAGTTCAGCTTTGTGTTATGTCACTGTCATGTTATAGGGCTTCGGGATTTTTCAATAACACCACTACTGGTACCATCTTGGATTTTTCAGATAGCAGCAATGTGGTGCTCTGGTCTGGGTGGCTTGTTAACATTTATCTTCCTTTTTCAGTGAAGATCTAGGGCTTATCTAATTATTAGATTATGAGGAAATGATTGTTGGGCCCCTTATTGAGATATATGTATCATTAACAGCCACAGGTGAGGTGTCAGAAAACTGAAGGGTGGCAAATATGGTGCCATTACTTAAGAAACGTAGTAAGGAAAAGACAGGGAGGCCTCGGACTGAGGAACCTGAACAAAAGCACAAAGGGGTGCAGGTGTATAGTTCCTTGAAAGTGGAGTCACAGGTGGACAGGGTAGTGAAGAAGGCACTTGGCATGCTTGCCTTCATTGGTCAGTGCACAGAGTGTAAGAGCCTGAGGTTCAACTTTTTCATGCAGAGGGTGGTGCGTGTATGGAACAAGCTACCAGAGGAGGTAGGTACAATTACAACGCTTAAAAGGCTTCTGAAACGGGTACATAATTAGCAAGGGTTTAGAGGGATATGGGCTAAATGCTGGCAAATGGGACAAGATCAGTTTGGGATATCTGGTCATTGCAGACGAGCTAGACCAAAAGTTCGGCTTCCATGCTGTATAACTCTGTGTAAGAGGCACTTGCCTTACTTAAGAAGATAAAGGCTAAACTAACTTGCCAGGCAAAATTACTAAAATACTGCTGGAAGCTGCACAGAACACATCCGTTCTTAAGTGTACTCATGCAGACCTACACTGTCTCCACCCAAAGACTGAGACATATCAGATAGAGGGCAGAGTTCAATACAGTTCAAAGTCAACTTTTGCAAAACCAGTGCCTTCTACAACAGAGATAACAGGGTGTGAAGCTGGATGAACACAGCAGGCCAAGCAACATCAGAGGAGCAGGAAAGTTTGACGTTTCGGGTTGAGACCCTTCTCAGATATCTTAGATTCTCCAGCATCGGCAGTTCCTACTAACCCTTATACAACAGGACCTATCATCATCAGTACAAAATAAAAGGGTTACCTACTGGTGCCAGGTGATTGCATTGAGGACATTCCCTCCAGTTTTAAGAAACCTAAGGGTAATAATAGAAAATATTGTGAATTAAAATATGTCTTTATAACAAAAAAAAAGCTCAGAATTTCTGGCCATTTCAAACTCAAACTGCTGGGCCAAGGAAAGAATGCTTCCCCCAGCTTGGTACTGAGGTTTGGATTACTGCATTATTAATCCAAACTGACACAGCAGCCTCCTTTTGAGTTATAGAGATTTGTTATCAGACAATGTAAATTATTTTGTTCCATTAGTGGAAACTGTTCTAACATTACAGCTGCAAATATTTCTTAAGTATATTAGTACTGTGTACAATTTTGGTTTCCTTAGTTAAGAAAGGATGTACTGGAACTGGAGGGGTGCAGAGGTGGTTCACTAGGTTGATTCTGAATTCAGAGGGTTGGCTTGAGGAGAGATTGAGTAGACTGGACTATATGCATTAGCATTTAGGAAAACAAAAAGAGGGGTTCATATAGAAACATAAAAAATTACAAAGGGAATAGACAAGATAGAGCAGGAATGTTGCTTCCACTGGTGGATGAAACTAGAACTAGGGGGCATAGCCTCAAAATAAAGGAGGAGCAGATTTAGGACTGAGTTGAGGAGGAACTTCTTCACCCAAAGGGTTGCGAATCTGTGGAATTCCCTGCCCAGTGAAGCAGTTGAGACTACCTTGTTGAATGTTTTTAAGGCAAAGATAGATTTTTGAACAGTAAATGAATTGAGGGTTAAGGTGAGTAGGCAAGTAAGTGGAGCTGAGTCCACGAAACGATCAGCCATGATCTTAGTGATAGGTGAAGAAGGCTTTTGGGGCCAATTGTCCAACTCCTACTCTTATCTCTTCTATTCTTATATTAATAGACCCAGTCTCAAACAGGTATGATGTGAAAAAATCATATTAGTCATTTTGCCTATGTCAATTTTTAGGTCTAAACATCATTTTCAGGTAGAACTATCTGCTCCATCAGGTGGATGTAAAAGATCACAAGGTACTATCTGAAGAAGAGCCGAGGAGTTCTCTCAATGAATTTGTGAACACTTATCATTCAGGCTTTATCACTGACACAGACTATTTGGTTAGTTATATCACTGCTGTACCTGACGTATTTCAGTATTTCTGCATTTCTCTACATTAGAACAGTGATAATACTACATCAGTATTTGTTTTGCTATGAACAACATTGGTATGTTTCAACAATGTGAAATTGTAAATTATTTCTATTCTTTATCCCAAGATCCTTAAATTAGTCAAACAGGCAAAAATCTTGAGATCCTACCATGGGGGTTCCTTTTCTACACACCATCTGATTATAGGAGGAGTTTAATATTAGTGTGTAAAACCTCTGGTGACTAATAGGTTAGAGATAATGATGGCATTGCTTCTGGAACAGACATTTGCCAAAGTGTTTGAGAACTCACCCTTTCAGCAAGGTGATTGTCGCTCGTTTTCCAGGCTGTCCAATGTCAGGTCCATAGAGTCCAGAGTGGTTGAAGACCTTGAAGGTGTGCAGCAAATTATACAAATGCTCAAAGTCTTGTCCAAGCTGAGAACCGTGAATTTTTATGTGAGCTTTCTTTCTAAAACTGTTGGGCTCTGCGAAAACAAGATAAAGAAAGAACTGAGTCACAAAGTTGTGCATTGCTCACCCTGACTTCTGCATCCTTTTATGTAGCCTGGTCATATGGCCATTTCCATGGACCGAATTGGATTCAGGATTTCTGTTAAACGGTCCTAGTTACTGACCATTTCCAACTCTTGTCAATGTTTATGTGGTACATAGGAAGCTCACACTGATGTGAAATGGTAACAAGTGACAGCAGGAGCATCTCTAATCTAGAGCATAAGTGAGAAGTGGGTTGAATCAAACATATGGGTTGGATATTCATACTTTTTACTGCTTGAGTGTTAGTCATTTACTTCAACAACCCTCTGGGTTAGAGAATTCCAAATTGTAATGGTTGACCCTTTATTCTGAGATCATGTCCACATATTCTAGACCACAAAGTTAGTGGAAACAACTTCTTAGTGTTTTCCCTGTCAAACCCCTTCAGAATCCTGTAAGCCTTAATGAGGTCATCTCCTATTTTTCTGAACATCTAAACTTTGTTAAACAAGAAGACAAAAACTGTGCAAATGCATATAACTAGGAGTAGGACTTCGTAATTACTTGCTGCACCCAAGTGCTAACTTTTTGTGTTTCATTATAGATGTGATCTCACCAAGTCCTGGGCAATTTTTTTATTCATTCTCAGGATGTGGGCGTTACTGGCGAGGCTGACATTTATTTACCATCCCACATTGCTGTGGGTCTGAAGTCACACATTGGCCAGGCTACACAAGGATGGCAGTTTCCTTTCCTAAAGTACATTAGTGAACCACATGGGTTTCCTCCCAACAACTGACAATGGTTTCAAGGTCATCATTAGATACTAAATTCCATATCTTTATTGCATTCATATTCCACCATCTGCTATGGTGGGATTTGAACCCAGGTCCCCAGAACATGACACACAAACTTAGAAGATAGAAGCAGGAGTGGACCGTTTGACCATTCGAACCTTCTTCACCATTCAATATGATCATGATTGATCATCGAGATCTGTACCCAAATTCTGACCTCTCTCCATATCTCTTGATCTCTTTAACCACAAGAGCTATATCTATCATATTGGAAACACGTATTGTTTTGGTCTAAAATCACTTTCTGTGGAATGGAATTCCACAGGTTCACCAGTCTCTCGGAGAAGAAATTTCTCCATATTTCCTTCTTAAAAGAATTCCTTTTTAATCCTTAACCTATGGCCTCTGGTCTAGACTCCCCCATCACTGGGGACATCATGCACCAAACCTACCTAGACCTGTTAGAATTTTATAGATTTCAATGAATCCCCTCCCCATTCTTCTAAACTCCAGTGATTACAATCCTAACCAACTTAATCCCTCCTCGTATGTCAATTTTGCTATTTCAGGATTCAACTTGGTAAACCTTTGTTGCAGCGATAGTAGGAACTGTAGATGCTGGAGAATCTGAGATAACAAGGAGTAGAGCTGGGTGAAAGGAGGAGTAAAGCTGACGTTTCGGGCCCTGAAGAAGGATCCGGGCCCGCAACGTCAGCTTTCCTGCTCCTCCGATGCTGCTAGGCCTGCTGTGTTCACCCAGCTCTACACCTTGTTATCTCAATCCTTTGTTGCACTCTGGCTATAGAAAGAGCTTCCTTCCTGAGATAAGGAGACGAAATGCAACCTCACCACTGTAATGTATAATTACAGCAAGTTAGCCTTGTTTACAACCTCTGGCAACCAAGGCCAACATATAGTTTGTTTTCTTTACTGCCTGCTGAACCTGTATGTATACTTTCACAACTGGTTTATGACGACATCCAGGTCTAGTTGATCATTCTCCTCTCAATTTACAGCTATTCAAATAATAATATGCCTTTCTACTTTGGCGACCAAAGCGGATAACCTCACATTTTCCACAGTATATTGCATCTGGTTCACTCAGCCTGTCCAAATCACGCTGTAAAATCTCTGCATCCTCTTCACAGATCATCCTTCCACCCAGGTTTGCACCACCTGCAAATTTTAGGATATTACATATGGTTCCCTCATCTAAATCATGAACATATATTGTGAGCCCTGTGGTAACGCACTAATTGCAGCTTGCCATTCAGAAAAAGATCTACTTCTGTTTCTCATCTGCTAACTAATTTTCTATCCGTCTAAATACATTACTCCCAATCTCACCTGCATTAATTTTACACATTAATCTTTTAGGTAAGGCTTTGTCAAAAGCCTTCTGACAGGCCGAGAGCAGAGATGTACTGCTGTGACAGTATAAGGCACTGCTAGGACTGCGCTAGGAATATTGTGAGCACTTCTGGGCTCCATATCTAAGGAAGGATATGCTGGTGTTGGAGGGAGTTTAGAGGAGTTTCACAAGAATGATCTTGGAGGGGGTGTGAAGGGCTTATCATTTGAGGACGCTAGTTCTGTACTCATTACAATTTATAAGAATGAGGGGTAATTCCCATTGAAACTCTCAGAATACTGAGACACCTGGGCAGAGTGCACTTGGAGAAGATATTTCCACTAGTAGCAGAAACTAGGAGCAGAGGGCACAGACTCAGAGTGAAGGGACAACCTGTTAGAACTGAGATGAGAAAGAATTTCTTCAGCCAGAGGGTGGTGAATCTGTGGAACTCACAACCACAAAGGGCTGTGGAGGCCAAATCATTGAGTGCATTTAAGACAGAGACAGATGTTTCTTGGTTAGTAAGGAGTTCGGAGAGAAGGCAGCAAAATGGTGTTGAAAACATGTCAGACATGAGTGAACAGTGGAGCAGGCTTGATGGGCCAAATGATTTAATTCTGTTCCTATGTCTTATGGTCTACAGTCTAAATCACATCCACTGGCTCCCCCTGACCAACTTGACTAGTTGCATCCTTGAAGAATTCCAACAGATTTGTGAAGCATGATTTCCCATTTGTAGATCCATACTGACTGTGCCGGATTCTACCACTGTTTTCTAAGTGGTCTGCTGTAAAATCCTTGATAATAGCATCACTCCCCCTGTCAATGTCAGACTCACTGGTTTATAATTCCCTGATTTCTCTCTACGTCCCTTTTTAAAGTAGAGGAGTTACATTAGCTACCCTCCAATCTTTAGGAATGGTTCTAGGGTCTAACCTCTGGATTAATACTCTAGTAACTAATACTAGCAACATGGCTATCACCTCCCAAATTTAAGCAAGACGTTATGACCTTCGTATTAAAGGCCAACATGTCATTTGACTTCCTAATTTTTTGTGGTTCCTGCATGCTAACTCCCTGTGCTCCTCATTCACACGTTAAGAATTTCTAAACATGAAAATTTAGAAGTTTCCTATCTTTTGAAAAATCCTTTGCTTTCATGGTCTTGTTACCAAAGTGAATAAATTCATGCTTAGTCACATTACATTCGATCTGCCAATTTGTTGTCCATGTGCTTAACCTGTCTCTAGCTCTTTGCAGCTTCTTATTGTGTCCTCCTCTCAGCTTACATCCCACCGAAAGTTTTACGATCATAGTTAAATTACCCTAATTTCTTTATCTAATATTCATTGGAACATGGACTTTCTAAACACTTTTTGTAGCTTTTTCAAAGTGAATATTTTTAATAATTTACACCTCCCTTTCTCTGATAAAAATCAATATTAACTTACCATTGCCAAGTTCCCAGGACATGTCATATTTTCTCAATGCACAGTACTGCAGAAGCTTTTGGGCGTTTGAGCTATCCCATGCTTGGTTTTTCCTCAATAAGGCATTAAGACCAAAGATTAAATGAAGGCCAGAGCAGTTTGCAAAACTGTACAAGGTGTCCACAGATCTTTCTGCAAGTTTAATAAAAAATCAACTTCAGATCACATTGTATCAGAAATAATGGGAACTGCAGATGCTGGAGAATCCAAGGTAACAAAGTGTGAAGCTGGATGAGCGTAGACCCTTCATCAGAGAAGGGTTTAGGCCCAAAACATCAGCTTTTGTGCTCCTGAGATGCTGCTTGGCCTGCTGTGTTCATCCAGCTTCACACTTTGTTATCTTCAGGTCACATTGTGACCACTTGTGCCACACACTCCATTTCATGATAATGATGCATTGTTCAGCATTGCAATCAATTTTAGTCACTGTATGCAGTTACTGCGATGTGAATTCTACTCAATCCTTGGCGAAAGAAGGTCCCAACACCAAGTTTGAAAATGGTGAGAAAAACCAGTCTTTTCACAATGTTGACAGCATCTTGCAGATTTCACATAAAAACAAGTAAATTACCTGAAATTGTAATGTTCTTAAAGTCTTGCTGGAATTGCTCTTTCAGGATGACAGGAGCTTGCAAGGCCAAGAGATGTGTCAGATACTTCTCTACCTCAGAGGGAACTGTATTTAGACAATCACCTACCGGGAGAATAAGCAAAGAAACGATCAGTCCCAACACTGGACAGAGTCCTTGTTAAAACATACACACAAATTTGCATTTCCATCACCAGTTCCTTCTCACCATTTAAAGAAAATATCTGAGATTTTGCAACCTCTGTCGTGGTAACAGAATTTGGGAATCAAATGAAACCTCCAGCACAGCAGACCTGCCCCCAGCTCTCACCCTCCCACCCCATCTCCACCAATTCTTTACTGGCTACCTTCCAACAATTTATCTTGTGTTGGCATTTTATTAAACAAATTCCTCTGCTGTTTTAAAAGAGTTATTGGTCCCTTAAAAGTTTGCGCCTCCAATAACTTAGATGAGGGGACAAGCAATGAGATAATGAATAAAGGACAGCCTAGTTGGTGAAGACCACATCCCCTGAATGAATACTTTTAAAAAGCACGGTAGACGTTCATGAGGCAACTACTCAGAAGCTGACAGGTTAATGGAATGTAGTTAAAATATACAGCAGGTATCAAGTACAGATGGATTATATTTTAATTAATCAGAAATGATCAGTGGGTTTCATGGACTACATTAACCATGATATAAATATGCTAACCCCAAAGACTGGTGGGTGGGTCAAGGTTAACAGATGAAAACACAGGACACAGTCTCACATTCCTTTGACATTTTTATTGTCTCAGATAACAAGATGTCACTGTTCTCACATGGACAGCTGGAGGTGGTTTGGATCTTTTAAAAAGCATATTTAAAATTAGGATCCCAGATTACAAATAGAAGACCAATTTGAAGCTCAAGAGGGGAAAAGATTATTTTTAAAATTGGTCACCATGATCTAGTTCAGACTTTAATCTCAGTTTTACTATAACACATTCTCTTTGCAGTTAGAATGAAGTCACAACTGTTAACAGCAAACAGATTAATGCACACAGGCATATCATGCAATTGTATTACAAAATAAATACTAATATCACATGATCTCAAACATAATGCATAACCAATTGTTACAGTGAGAAGAACTGGCAATGACAAAATACATTACTTGATCAAAAAGCAGATAATTTCAAATCTGAAAGAACAGCAGATGCTGTAAATCAGAAACAAAAAACAGAAGTTGATGGAACAGCTCAGCAGGTCTGGCAGCATCTGTAAAGGGAAATCAAAGTCTGTTGACCCTGGCTCAGACCCTTCCTCCTTAAAAACTTGAGTTCATTGATTCAAATAAGTTCAAACCTGCAACAGAAGTAAAGGACGTATGGGGGTGTCCTCAAAACTAATATATGGTGTTTCACAAAAAAGACACAGAAAAACAAGACATTGAAATCTATTGAAATTATCCATAACAATACAGAGCCAGGAGAAGCTTAGAAAAACACAATCAACAAAGCAATTTCATTCATTTATCCACTTAACCCTTCCCCATATTTCCCTCCCAGGACCCATAGCTCCGTTGTCGACAGGGCCCTCAACCAGGTCCGACCCATCTCCCGCACTTCTGCCCTCACCCCTTCTCTTCCCTTCCGCAACAGTGATAGGATTCTCCTTATCCATACCTACCATCCCACCAGCACCCACATCCAGAAGATCATCAGACGCTATTTCTGCCACCTCCAGCAAGATGCCACCTCTAGACACATACTCTCCTCCTTCCACCTTCCACCTTACGCAGAGACCATTCCCTCTGGTAGACACTTCCTTCACCTCCAACACCTCCCCACAGCCCTACGGTGCCCTCCCCTGTAACCAGCAAAGATGCAACACCCTGCCCATTTACCCCCTCCCTCCCCACTGTCCAAGGGCCCAAATGTACATTCCAGGTGAAGCAACACTTCACCTGCACTTCCCAGAATCTAGTCTACTGCTTTCACTGCTCACAATGTGGTCTCCTCTACACTGGGGAAACAAAGCATAGACTTGGCAATCATTTTGCAGAACATCTACATTCCACTCGCAAAAAAGACCCTGAATTACCTGTTGCCTGCCACTTCAATGCACCACCCTGCTCCCTGGCCAACATCTCTCTCCGGCTTGCTACAGTGTTCCAGTGAAGGCCAACGCAAGCTGGAGGAACAACACCACATTTTCCGCTTGGGGACCCTACAGCCCTTCGGACTCAATATTGAGTCCAATAATTTTAGGGCCTAAACTCTCACCAGTCCCAGTGCCCCACCCCACACAAGATGCTTTGTTACCACACAGCCTGCCATTACACACCCACTGTTGTTAGTCACTAACACTCCCCATTAACAACTGCTCACCCTCCCAGCCTGATCGTTAGCAACTCCTTTGTCTGTCCAACTGTCTTTCTCTCTCTTTGGGCTCTATCCTATCGCTCTACCCCATCCCATTCCCTATTTTCTGCATATAAACTGACGTTTTCCCAGCCACTGTCAGTTCTGAGGAAGGGTCACTAGATCTGAAATGTTAACTCTGTTTTTCTCCTTGATAGATGCTGCCAGGCCTGCTGAACTTTTCCAGCAAATTTGTTTTTGTTCCTGACTTACAGCATCTGCAGTTCTTTTGGTTTTTATTCAGTGAAATCAACGTGCACACCATCTGGACCAGTTTGAAGGTTCAGTTTGTAGTAAACAGACAGTACACTTGCCGGTGAAGATAGCAAGAACTGCCCAAGCTGCAGAAAGAGACAACACAATGTGGAGCTGGAAGAACACAGCAGGCCCGGCAGTACAAGAGGAGCAGGAAAGCTGTCGTTCCGGGTTCGGGACCCTTCTTCAGACATTGCAGGCAGGCACTTGTCGTATACACAAACAGACTCATGGTCTAAGATCAATATTTACTAAACGCACGTTTTTTTTGCTCTTCCTTTTGCCTAGCATCATGTTCATATGTTTGTATTTCCTAATGTTAATCTTCCTCACACTCCCCCACACACACCCCACATAAACCCCTCCGCCCTGTCTGGCGCATCTTAATGGAACAGGCGTGGAACAACATTTACAATTAAAACACTGTTCAAAGTGGAGATTACACAGAAAATACTGAGATTAGCCTGTTCCAGACAGCTACACTGCAGACATAAACCGATTATTTCAACAGAAATATAGCTGGTGAGACATTTCATGCAAATAACACGGCAGGTTTATTAAGTAGTGCATAGTGCAGCCATTGAGAACAGAAGCGAGCCTCAGTTTTTCTTAGACGAGGCACAAAACTTAACTTCCGGAAGGGATACGAACATAACATTACTTCCTTTAGGAAAGGAAATGGCCATTTTAAAGCATTTTTTAAAAAAAATCGAATCCCCTGACCTTTGCAACAGAAGTATTAATAAAGATCAGTCGGTGCCGAATTGCATTTAGGGAACCCATAGCTGAGATAGTGAAATAAAAACATCCACTTCTCTAATTTAGTAACGAATAAACAACACCTATTTTATTATCCAAGCTTCAATGCAGCACCGCGTGTTTCAGCATTTTATCCTGTTTTTATGGCAAAACCAGTGACCAGTCTGCACCTGTCCATGGTATTCCAAACATAACAGCATATCTTCCTGATAAAGTTTGGGAAGAGAAGCTGACAACTGAATGCAAGATTGTCACAAAATTAAAAACGATTGCACTTTCAAGTGCATACAGATCCAGGGTGAGGAAAGGAGCTAGACCAACAATCCTAAGAGATAGTAAGAACTGCCGATGCTGGGCTCTGAAGGAACACGGTGTAGAGCTGGATGAACACAGCAGGCCAGGCAGCATCAGAAGAGCAGGAAGGCTGACATTTCGGGTCCGTCAGCTTTCCTGCTCCTCTGATGCCGCCTGGCGAGCTGTGTTCATCCAGCTCCACACTGTGTTACACCAACAACACTGTTGGGAAGGGAATTTCAGAATTTTGACCGAGTGACGTTAAAGGGGTAGCAATCTATAGTATCGAGTGGCTTTGAGGGGAACTTGCAGCTGGCGGAGTTCCCATTTTTCTGCTGCCCATGTCATTCAATGTCGTAGAAATCGTGGGTTCGGGAGGTGAGCTCGAAGATCCCGAGGTGCCACGGTGCACCTTGTATTTTGTACACACTACTGCCATTGTGTTGGAAGAGGGTGTGAATGCTGACGGATTTGAACTTTAATCCTCTAACTCCTCAAGTCAAAGAAAAACAAGGCTGAGTCATCTTTAAAGTGCAGAGCTGACACAGCAGGTCAAGCAGCATCGGAGGAGCCGGAAGGCTGACGTTTCGGGCCTAGACCCTTCTTCCGGCTCCTCTGATGCTGCTTGGCCTGCCATGTTCATTCAGCTCTACGCCTTGTCGTCTCAGACGCCAGCATCTGCAGTTCCTACTACCTCTCACTGCTCAACCAGATGTCCCTTCTGCAGTAGTATCTGAACCCTTCTTCAAGTGATGTATGTCAAGGAGCAACTTCAGCAAACCCACCAGACAACTAGACTGAGGCTGGAAACTCACTTCTGGGGGCTGCAATCATCAAATGCTCCAGTGGTTGCCCCAAACAGTCCCTGCATTTTAATTCATTATACTCCCTAATGGATTGTTAGCACATTATTTTGCCCAGGACCACTCCCCATATAGCAACACATTAACCCTGGGCTTGATTTTAACTGTGGCAAATTGGATGGACTTTAGAACATAGAACAATACAGCGCAGAACAGGCCCTTCGACCCTCGATGTTGCCCTGACCTGTGAACTAATCTAAGCCCCTCCCCCTACACTATCCCATCATTATCCATATGCTTATCCAAGGACTGTTTAAATGCCCCTAATGTGGCTGAGTTAACTATATTGGCAGGCAGGGCATTCCACACCCTTACAACTCTCTGAGTAAAGAACCTGCCTCTGACATCTGTCTTAAATCTATCACCTCTCAATTTGGGGAAGTTAGTAATTCCACCCATTGTGTTAGTGTATTTTTCTGAGGGTTGGGGTGTGGTGGAAGGACAGTGTTTTTAAAGGATAGTTGAAAATGAATGTGAATATTGCCAGGTGTTTCACAGAGCTTTCTGCACGTTAATGGCTCCCAACCCATCTATTTGGTACTGAGTGCAACGGGTCATAAGGCAGTGATGTAGCAAAGGAACAGAGCAGGAGAATTTACAGAGTGGTTGAACTGTGGGTTCACATTGGTATCTCCTTGCAAAAGAGGAAGTACTGGCATGGTGGCTCAGTGGTTAGCACTGCAGCCTCACAGTGCCAGGGACCAAGGTTCAATTCCAGCCTCGGGTGACTGTCTGTGTGGAGTTTGCACATTCCCCTGTGTCAGCGTGGGTTTCCTCTAGGTGCTCCGGTTTCCTCCCAGAGCCCAAAGATGTGCAGGCTAGGTGGATCGGCCATGCTAGATTGCCTGTAGTGTTCGGGGTGTGTGGGTTATAGGGGGTTGAGTCTGGGTGGGATGCTTCAAGGGGCAGTGTGGACTTGTTGGGCCGAAGGGCCTGTTTCAACACTGTAGGGAATCTAATCTAATCATGTACCACCAGTTCCGACTGGTTGTTGGCTGTTCGAGACAGCAATTTCACCGAAGAGCAATATGTAACGAAATGATCAACGAAACAGCTCAAACAATGTTGCAACAGCAGTGGTGAAATGTCAAAGTCACTTGGATTTATTGTCACCACAAGCCCCTTCCAGGCAACTGCTGAGGAAAGAGTGGAAATGATGACTCAGCATGTGATTCACTACCAAATTGCTCAATTTACACTTGCCTGTTCGGACGCGCTGGTGATACATCTCAGTAGCAGAGTTGAATTGCATGTTTTTTTTAAAAAAAAGTTATGACCATTAGGACCATCAGAAAAAGTGCCTCCTCAATTGATCTGTAGCCACTATCAAACATGTCATTGTAAGTAAATATTGGAATTTACATCAAAAACTCAGGTTCATCGTTTAGAATCCTTGCATAGTTCTAGGGTGAGGTCATCTAAAACTATTGGTATTTTTTGTGAAAAGCACTAGAAAACCACTACACAATCTCGTGGAACACAAAAATAAAACAAGGCAGACACTACAGATCAAACAATAATTTAGATGTTATTTCGAGTTTCAAATTGGGTTGTTACTCCACTCAGAGCAGCAGATAAAAGTGGCTGAATGTCCTGTAATTTTGAATTTGTAAATGTCAGTTATTCGTGGTGCTAAATTTGTGGTTTGTACAAGTAAAAAAGAATACACTTTTAAGCTGGTTGGTGGAAAGTATAGAGGGGATGTCAGAGGCGGGTTCTTTACGCAGAGAGTTGTGAGAGCATGGAATGCGTTGCCAGCAGCAGTTGTGGAAGCAAGGTCATTGGGGTCATTTAAGAGACTGCTGGACATGCATATGGTCACAGAAATTTGAGGGTGCATACATGAGGATCAATGGTCGGCACAACATTGTGGGCTGAAGGGCCTGTTCTGTGCTGTACTGTTCTATGTTCTATGTAATACACCCACTTATTTTAGGCACAGGACACCCAAAAGAAAACTAAAACTTGATTTTGAGCTGTTTTTAATGTTCACAGTTTAGAGAAGTAACAAGTTTTGGCACAACCTCCATCCCAAAGCATCTTTAGTTTCAGATAGCCTTTCTTTCAGCATTTCTTCTCCCAATACGTTTTTTTTCAACTTTCAAAATATACTTTATTCATTAAAAATCTTTTTATATATATATATATATATATACGTAGTCACAAATGCAGTCTGGTTCTGTGGGGTAAAATTTCAAAGAAACAAATAAACAATAGAGCTTGATTCTATCCAAACAAACTAAAGGATCTCTTACTTGAGCGAGGCTGTATTTACATGCATTTGAGCCACTAGGAGGGTCTGATAACTGAACAGACCCCCATTTAACTTCAGTAGGAGGACATCAGACAGTGGCCTTTCCTTCTCCTCATATATGCAACTTTACATTTCTCTGCATAGACCTTTCTCTACTCTGTGAACTCATCTACATTCTCTGGCATCCTCTTTCAGTTGTTGTGTCCTCTAATGTGGTGGCACTAGTAAGTATTAGGTTTGTTGCACAGTCACTTCACACCATGTTACATTTACAGTTAGAACTACTGGTCCTTTCATTCAAAACAAAGTGAAAATTGATAGCTGTTTGTAGGAGAAATGTGGAAATTTAATTCAAAATAAAGGTTGCATTTTCTAAAGGAGATGCACAACAAGAGGGACTTGGGACGTGTTGAAAGTGGCAGAGCTAATTGAAACAGGTGCTTGGGATCGTGGGCTTTATAAAGAGAACCGAAAAATACAAAAGCAAAGGAAATTACAGCATGTCTTTTAAAAATGCTGGCTTTCCGTAAACTTTCATCATTACTGAACAGCACACTTTAGGGAGGAAGTGAAGTCATTGGCAAGGTAACAGAGCCACAAGATGATTGAAAAGACATTTTACAGAGATGTTCAAAATCATCTGAAGCCTGGTCAGAGAAGGTAGGAAGAAATTGTTCCCACTGATGGAAAGATTGAGAACCAGACAACACCTACTTAAAGTAATTGACAAAAGAACCAGAGACACTTTTTTTTACAGGGCTAGGCTGGAATGAACTACCTGAGAACGTGGTGGAGACAGGTTCAATTGTGGCTTTTGAAAGAGTATTAGCTAAGCAGCTGAAGAGAACATATTTGTACAGCTACATGGAAAAGCCAGAGGATTGGGATTTGTAGAGTAACACTTGCAGAGAGCCAGTATGGACACAGTGACCTGAGTGGTCATCTCTCTCGATGCTGTAGTCTTTCTATGATTCTGCAAAGTCAAACACTTTTGGTAGGCCATAAAGAGCTCTTTTATGACAGACCTTACTTAGTAGTTGCCCCATGATTTTCAATCTAACAGAATGTCACAAGATAAAGAATATTGTTTAGGTTATGACCAGGTCAGTGTTTACCTTCAGTTCTTGAAGATTTCCAGCCATATTCTTGTGGTAAGGACAATTGATCACTTGGTTCAAACAAAATAAAATCAGCTCCGGTCCCACCAAATCTCAGGTACCCAGGTGACAAGCCTTTTGCTAAAGTGATTAGTTTTAGAGATCTAGGTTGAAAAAAGAAGAACATGCTCTGCAAAACAAAATGCTACAAAACTGTGAGCTTCTCCTTTTAAATCACACGTAGACCCACGTTTACAAAAAATAACCAAGTCAGAAAAGTAGTAATAACAGCATTGTCAAAGTCCCTGAGCTGTTCTGGCATTCAATAAAGTCAAGGCCTGCATCTCCTTCATGAAGAACTTGTGTGTAACTGGACATGTAACTAATAATTTTCATAAAGTTTTAAACACAGAAACCAAATATTGAGAGGGTGTCTATATATACAAATGGAAGGCTCAATCTAATCTGGTTAGCACATCACATTAAATGTTGGTAAAATAATGGTATTAATATCAGATTTAATGAGGATTAACTGAATAAATAGACGAGTAAGAAGTCACCAGCCTGTCTGATCCACATCATCCATTTCTCTCTGTCCTCTGTGACTATGGAGCAGTAGCAATTAAGTCAAAACCCAATTTTCAAGTTTCTTTTCTGATTTTTGGTTGGAATGTGTATCTCACAAATGCACGTGCAAGAGAAATTATATAATCATGTTCACCAATCTAGAGCATTGATTGTCCAGAAATCTCAAACTTCTGATAATTGAGAAGTGAGTTCAGTTCGAAAGTAATCAATGCTAAATCCAAGTTTTAATTTTTTTCAACATCTTGGAACATTTTGTGTTGGCGCATAATATAAGTTACAAATCAAAGGTCCAGTAAGAGAATCACAGATTTAATCACTGGACTAATTAATAAGTTGCTGCCAAGGAATAAATGTCTATATTGGACCATCATGTCTGCAGGATATCTCAACGTGCTTTCTTTCCAACAACATATTTGTGTAGCCATGGTTGTAATGTAGGAAATGTAACAGCTAACCTGTGCACAGTCTGGTCCCATAAACAATAAGAGACCAGGTTGTTAATTCACCCGTTTTACACATGGCAGTTGAACTATAAATATTGGCCAGGACATTAGTAGATATTCACTGATCTTGGTGAAGATAATGCCATGGGAATTTTTACATTGACTCAAGAGGATAAAGAGGGCCTCAGTTTAATATTTCATCTTAAAGAAGACACCCCTGACAATGCAGTGCTCCTGCAGTACTGCACTAGGAGGAGAACAGTAATATCCAGAAACAGGAAACCTTATTTAAACAATACATCTGTTATATTAGATCTGCTTTAAGAGATTATTCAACAGATCTATTGTTTATACAACATAGGTGAAGATGAAATGAGATGGATTTTCAGGTATAAAGTGTGGGTAATTCCAAAGAAGTGGTGTGTATTAGAGACTGGCATCAGAAAAACAAATCCAGTCTAAAATCAGCTGTTTCAGTTGGTGATAATAATCTCTCTTAAGACTGTTTTAATACCAATGTTGACCACTTTTTTTTAAAAAAGGGAGCTTTATTGGAGAAGGTTCTTGATAACATCAGAGAACCATCAATCAGCAATTCTCCACAAGTCACATTCCACATCAATACGGTGGTTCTGGTGGTACAGTTTTGGTGTTCCCATCTCTAGGCAGGAAGTCCGGTTTCAAGACTTCAGTCAAATGTATAAGCAAGCATTTTCCAAAAAAAACTTCAATATCATTGTCACGGCAGTAGGATTTGAAAAGGAGGAAAATACTGGAGCCCCATTGTTGTCAATATCTAACAGGAAGTGAGATCCCAGCCGCAGATACTTTTATTGCCTCTTTTTTTTGAAGTCCGGTATTCTGTAGTTGCACTTTGAAACGATACTATTCCAATCATTACCAACCGGCAGTACATCACCTCTTTCTGCACGGGAATACTGTAGGAATGGGTGCTAAAGGCACACGGCGAAAGGGCGAACAAAAATAAAAAGGGTACGGGTATAGAGACGAAGATGGTGCGGAAGGAACGAGACTACGATCCGAAACGTTACTACGTGTGTTGGATATAAACTGAAAAGTGTATACAATCCTGGAGGGTAAGGGTTAGTATACAAACTAACCAGCCAGTACGCTGTATAACTCACTAGGCAGTATATAAAGTTGCCAGGGGCTTATTGTGGCCAGAGGGACAATACGGAATGGTTATTATATAGAATGACCAAAGATGTCAGTGGCCGGATGGTTATTGTATAGAGTGACCAGAGAGAACAGTGGTCGGATGGTTATTGTATAGAGGGACCAGAGAGAACAGTGGCCGGATGGTTATTGTATAGAGGGACCAGTGAGGACAGTGGCCGGATGGTTATTGTATAGAGGGACCAGAGAGAACAGTGGTCGGATGGTTATTGTATAGAGGGACCAGAGAGAACAGTGGCCGGATGGTTATTGTATAGAGGGACCAGTGAGGACAGTGGCCGGATGGTTATTGTATAGAGGGACCAGAGAGGACAGTGGCCGGATGGTTATTGTATAGAGGGACCAGAGAGGACAGTGGCCAGATGGTTATTGTATAGAGGGACCAGAGAGGATAGTGGTCGGATGGTTATTGTATAGAGTGACCAGTGAGGACAGTGGTCGGATGGTTATTGTATAGAGCGACCAGTGAGGACAGTGGCCGGATGGTTAGTTATTGTATAGAGTGACCAAAGAGGACAGTGGCTGGGTGGTTAGTTATTGTATAGAGTGACCAGAGAGGACAGTGGCCGGGTGGTTAGTTATTGTATAGAGTGACCAGAGGGGACAGTGGCCGGATGGTTATTGTATAGAGTGACCAGAGAGGACAGTGGCCGGGTGGTTAGTTATTGCAGAGAGTGACCAGAGAGGACAGTGGCCGAATGGTTATTGTATAGAGGGACCAGAGAGGACAGTGGTCGGATGGTTATTGTATAGAGGGACCAGAGAGGACAGTGGTCGGATGGTTATTGTATAGAGGGACCAGAGAGGATAGTGGTCGGATGGTTATTGTACAGAGCAACCAGTGAGGACAGTGGCCGGAAGGTTAGTTATTGTATAGAGTGACCAGAGAGGACAGTGGCCCGGTGGTTAGTTATTGTATAGAGTGACCAGAGAGGACAGTGGCCGGGTGGTTAGTTATTGTATAGAGTGACCAGAGGGGACAGTGGCCGGATGGTTATTGTATAGAGTGACCAGAGAGGACAGTGGCCAGGTGGTTAGTTATTGTATAGAGTGACCAGAGAGGACAGTGGCCGGATGGTTATTGTATAGAGTGACCAGAGAGGACAGTGGCCGGGTGGTTAGTTATTGCAGATTGTGACCAGAGAGGACAGTGGCTGGATGGTTATTGTATAGAGTGAACAGAGAGAACAGTGGCCGGATGGTTATTGTACAGAGCAACCAGTGAGGACAGTGGCCGGATGGTTAGTTATTGTATAGAGTGACCAGAGAGGACAGTGGCCCGGTGGTGAGTTATTGTATAGAGTGACCAGAGAGGACAGTGGCCGGGTGGTTAGTTATTGTATAGAGTGACCAGAGGGGACAGTGGCCGGATGGTTATTGTATAGAGTGACCAGAGAGGACAGTGGCCGGGTGGTTAGTTATTGCAGATTGTGACCAGAGAGGACAGTGGCTGGATGGTTATTGTATAGAGTGAACAGAGAGAACAGTGGCCGGATGGTTATTGTATAGAGTGACCAGAGAGGACAGTGGCCGGGTGGTTAGTTATTGCAGAGAGTGACCAGAGAGGACAGTGGCCGGATGGTTATTGTATAGAGGGACCAGAGAGGACAGTGGCTGGATGGTTATTGTATAGAGTGACCAGAGAGGACAGTGGCCGGGTGGTTAGTTATTGCAGAGAGTGACCAGAGAGGACAGTGGCTGGATGGTTATTGTATAGAGTGAACAGAGAGAACAGTGGCCGGATGGTTATTGTATAGAGTGACCAGAGAGGACAGTGGCCGGGTGGTTAGTTATTGCAGAGAGTGACCAGAGAGGACAGTGGCCGGATGGTTATTGTATAGAGGGACCAGTGAGGACAGTGGCCGGATGGTTAGTTATTTTATAGAGTGACCAGAGAGGACAGTGGCCGGATGGTTAGTTTTTGTATAGAGTGACCAGAGAGGACAGTGGCCGAATGGTTAGTTTTTGTATAGAGTGACCAGAGAGGACAGTGGCCGGATGGTTATTTTATAGAGTGACCAGAGAGGACAGTGGCCGGATGGTTAGTTTTTGTATAGAGTGACCAGAGAGGACAGTGGCCGGATGGTTATTGTATAGAGTGACCAGAGATGGTTAGTTTTTGTATAGAGTGACCAGAGGGGCAGTCGCAGACTCGGCGTTACGATGAATATTTCAGACAGTATCTCGGTCACTTACCGGAGTAAATCTAAGCTTTCCGTCCGGAGGAGGGAGGCGTCCAGAGCCACCGACAGGAAGCGAGGGCTGACAGTCCGCAGGGAGCGAGTGATGTCGGGCTGAAGCCGCACGCAGCCCGGGGAAGCGGCAGGCAGCGGCGCTGAGGTAGCAGCCGATCCCAAGAGGCAGGCAACGATAAGCAGCAGGGAGGGCATGGCCCCAAATTAAAGTCTTCAGTGAGCGGCTGGGATCGGATCTCCGTGCTTCCTAGCTCGGCACTTCAACTCTCTGCTACACCAGAGTGCAGCTTAAACCCTGTGACATTCCCCCAGTCACATTTCTTTCTGCACAGTTAAAGGGGATGGGCTCCCTCTCAGGCGGAAGCTCTTAACTCTTTTTAAACACAGCAGGTAGGTCAGTTGTCATCTGACCAAACTGGCAAACAGCCAGCTTTTCAGACAGCTCACCGAACAAATCAACATCTCCAATTCTGTGCGGTCACCCCAATGTGTTTATTTGTGTTGTGTGTGTGTGTGTGTGTGTGTGTGTGTGTATAGTTACGGTGTACATTAAACACTCCAGAATCCCTGACAAAACGTGACAAATACGACAACAAAACCAGTGGTATGGAGAGCTGCTCTCCCTCCCCATTTAGGACCAGCCAGCTCTGGAGCGTTAGCGAAACCAAGAGGAGTAGTCTGTTTTGAAATCAAATTGACTGCTGTAGGTGCCGAAACCCTGACAGAAGCGATGCTGTAGCGCGGTGCCTAAATTGTAAACAGTGCAGCGCCTTTTTTAAAAAATTAGCGTACATTTCAAAGGACTCCAAACACTTTACCCCAGATCTCCTCTGGCTGCGCTAACTTTCGAGTCGACGGATTATGTCTATCTGACGTGCATTGTATATATTACACCCAAGCCACTGAATCATGGAATCCCTTACACTGTGGAAGCAGGCCATTCAGCCCATCAAGTCCACACCGATCTTCTCAAGAGCATCTCAACCCCCTACTCTATCCCTGTAATCCTGCATTTCCCATGGCTAATTCACCTAGCTTGGATAATATGGGCAATTTCCCATGACCAATCCTGCACGTCTTTGGACTGTGGGAGAAAACCAGAGCACCCAGACTCGGGGGGAACATGCAAACTCCACACTGACCGTCGCCAGAGGCTGGAATCGAACCTAGACACCAGAAGCTGTGGGGCAGCAGTGCTAACCGCTGAGCCACCAATTTTGGAATCTTGGATCAATTAAACTGTTTTTATGACCCGTGTCCAAACACATCAAAAGATCCAGACCATATCCAGGCTTGGGACAAATGAGGAAATAACATTCAAATCACACAAAATGCCAGGCAATGACCATCTCTAATCAGAGAGAATCTAGCCACCTTACACTAGACGGCAATAACATTGCAGAATCCCCCCTCTATCATGAACCTGGGGTTCTCATTGAACTAGACTAGACACATAGCTATCATGAACACAAGAATAGGTCAGAGGCTAAAGAATTCTATGCTGAAAGTAATTCACCTTCTGTCTCCCAAATGTGTGTCCATCAACTAAAAGGTTGAATTCTTTGAGGAGGTAACAGGTAGACAGATAAAGGGGGAGCAGTGCATGTAATATATTTGAATTTTTAGAAGACATTTGAAAAGGTACCACATATAAGATAAGAGCCGATGGTGTTGGATGTCATATACTACTATGGATAGAGGATTGGCTAATGAATAAAAGGCAGATTTAGGATAGCAGGATGGTTACCTGTGAATAGTGGTTTGGCACAGGGACTAGTGCTGGGATGCAATTAGTTACAATATTTATTAATGACTGGAAGAGGAAAGTGAATGTAATATGGACAAGTTTGCAGATAACACAAAAACAGGTGGGAAAGCAAGGGGTAGGGATGACACAAGGAATCTGCAGATGGATATAGATAGGTTAAGCAAAAGGGCAAAAACTTGGCAGATGGAATATAATGTGGAGGTTATGCAGTTTAGCAGCCAGAATGGAAGAACTGAATATTATTTAAAAGGAGAAAGAGTGCAGAAATCTACAGAACAAAGGGGTTTGGGAATCCCCATACATGAATCACAAAAAGCTAGCATCCAACTTCAGTAAGAAACCAGGAAGGCAAATGAAAAGTTAGGTTTTATTTCAAAGGGAATGGAGTATAAAATAGCGAAGTCTTGTTAAAGCTATACAAAGCACAAGTCAGACCACAGCTGGATTACAGTTTTGCACTCTCGTCTAAGGAAAGATATACTGGCATTGAATACAGCCCAGAGAAGATTCACTAGGCTGATACCAGGTATAAAGGGATTGTCTTATGGTAAGGCCTTGAGTTGATAGGGATCTAGTTGGAAATGAAAGAATGGGAAAAGGCCTTACTGAAACCTACAGGATTTGTAGGGTACTTGACAGTGTAGATATGAAACATTGTTGTCCCTTGTGTGAGAGTTTAAGAGCAGAGGACATAATCTCAGCATAAAGTGCCGCACTTTTAAGACAGAGATGAGGAGGAAATTTTTCTTAGATGGCAGTGCATCTGTGAAATCCTTTACTGCAGAGGCCTGTTGAGACCTTGTTATACCAGGAATTATAGATTGAGATAGATAGATTTTTAAAGGTAATCAAGGGTTATGGGCAAAAGGCAGAAAAATGGAGTTGATGATTATCAGATCAGGCATGTTCTCATTGAAAGATAGAGAAGATTCAATGGGCTGAATAGTCTACTTTTGATTCCACATCATATAGTATTAAGTCAGGAGTGTAATGCAATATTCTCTAGATTCATCTCTGGATGAATTTACCTCCAACAATATTCAAAATATCATCTGGAAAGAGCAGCTTGCCTGATTGGCACTCTTTCCAGCAGTTTCACCATTTGCCATCTTCATTACAATTGCACATTGGCAGCAATGTGTCCCATCTACAAGATGCACTGTGTTAGCTCACCAAAACTCCTTTGACAGGACATTCCAAACCCATGATATCTACCGCCTAGAAAGATGAGGACAGCCGAGGCTTGTGAACACCACTAACCACCTCCAAGTCACACCTGGAACTACGGCAAACTTTGTTTTAACCGTTACTTTGTCAACAGGCTCTCTTGATAAACTGGTAGAAAGTATATACCTCAAATCCTGTGATACCTGAGTATTTGTGCTGGGAATAAAGCATGACAATAATGTGTATATCCCCTGCATTGTGTTTCTATAATTTAACTGTTTTTACATTGATTTTAGGAATGCATTGATGGTTTACATAGATTCTTTGAGGGATGCTGATGTCTCAAAGTTTCACTTAGCCAGTGTTTACTGTTGTAATGTGTACCTCTTGATTATCCAGAATTTTTGATCAACCAGCACACTCCTGATTCAATAGGTGCCTGTTAATAAAAAAAGTTTGCTGTATATTGTTGTTCCTTCATTGTCACTGGATTGAAATCTTGGAACTCCCTTTTAAGGTTCTCACAATGATTTGTAGCTTGGATTGTGTGTGAGGTTGTTGACTTGCTCATCGAGCTGGCTTGTTTTCATTCAGACATTTCATCACGATGCTAGGTAACATCATCAGTGAGGCCTCTGATGAAATGATGGTGTTCTACTCCGCTTGGAATTTATACTGTCTGGTCCGTTATAGTGAGTAATCTCACTTCCGGTTTTGTTCTGTATGGGTTTGTATATGAGGTTCAATTCCGTATGTTTATTGTTTGCATTATGGGTTGAGAACCATGCCTCTAGGGATTCCCATGTGTGTCTATGTTTGGCTTGGGCTGCTATAGTTACGTTGTCTCAGTTAAACTGACAGCCTTCATTGTCTGAGGGTACTGGTATTGGAGAAGGTTCGTTACGTCAAGAACTCCCTCCCCAACAGCACTGAGGGTATACCTACATCTCATGGACTGCAGTGGTTCAAAAATACAGCTCAGAACCACCTTCTCAAATGTACTAATCTATCCAGTAACACCCACATTCCGTGGAGGAAAAAAAAACTATACACGGGATATTTTCAGCACAGGTACAATATGTCCTTCAATGGAATCTGTATACCAGGAATTATAGAGATAGTAGGAACTGCAGATGCTGTAGAATCTGAGATAACAAGGTGTAGAACTGGATGAACACAGCATGCTAAGCAGCATCAGAGGAGCAGGAAAGCTGATGTTTCCAGGCCCGAAATGTCAGCTTTCCTGCTCCTCTGATGCTGCTTGGACTGCTGTGTTCATCCAGCTCTACACCTTGTTATACCAGGAAATATAGGTTTGTTTAAGCATCACAGAATTGTTACAGCACAGAAACAGGCCATTTGGCCCAGTGTTTTTGCGCTGACTGTCTGAATGAACAATTTGATTGGTGCCATTATTTACAGCTTCAGCCTAAACCCAGTAGATTCATCCATTTTAAAGAATAAGTACATTATTGATTTTGCACTCCATACTCAATGCAGACCATTACAGGCAAGCATACTAAACACCTTCTTCACTATCCTGTCTACTTGAGACTCCACTTTTAAGGACCTATGAACCTTGCTCAGTAACACTCCGCAGGACCTTACCATTAACTGAAAAAGTCCTGCCCTGATGGTTAAAAAATATACTTTTTCTTGTAGGCAGGTCAGAAGGAAATGCAGAAATGGTGAAGGACATTAGGAGTCATGAAATGTGGCAGGGTATAGGCGAAAGGGTAAACACATTTGCATTTGGCTTGATTTGAATTGTTTCTAATTGATTAATTCCTCCCCCCATGCCTCCCACTAATGTACTCTGGATCAACTGGTTTATTTGCCCCACTTTGCACACTCTCTATAACTGATTGTTTTTCAAGATTGGGCCAATTCTTTATCCTGACATTTGGAGTGAGTTTACCACATGTTGTCTTATGTGCTTGTAAAAAAGCTCCACCCATGCTTTCATCCACCATGTAAACTACTGGAATGCCTCTGAAACAGTGCAGTGCCTGCAGGCTTCTGTAATTTTAATACCGTAGTACATTTTTTATTGTATTGCTGTAACCCCCATTCTCCAATATCCCTCACAAAAACATTTCAATAAACCATATTAGAAATTTCCAATATTTTATTGCACTTCTGTGTACTTTTACAAAAGATATGGAAATAGAGATTTAATTAATCAAATCTAATGATTTACTTGTGGTTACTTCAATACTCTTTGTACATTTTCAAAAATAGAGACCATGGTTTACAAATGTTAAGGGTTGTATTTATGCACTCAAGCTATGACTTTTTTTCCTAAATCATTCAAAATGAGAAAAAAGCTGTCTTTGTGATGATCCTAGTGTGAGAACTGAACCCATGTTGTTGGCATCACTATCACAAGCCAGCTTTCAGTCAACCTGAACTAACTAACTCACAGTATCAGTAAATACAGACAGTGGCGATGTGTCATGAGCAGTCTCAATGAACACAGAGTGTAGTTGTGTACTACTGGGCAGTCTAAGCAGAAACAGACTGTATTTGTAGGTCAACAAGCAGTCAGATTAGATTCAGACTGTATTGGTAAGTCAATGGGCAGTCTCAAAAGTTCTTCTACTTCTTCTTGTAAAGCTTCAGCTTTTTCATTTAGCAACATCTGTAACCAGATAACAACTCAGAATTATTTTGAAATAAAAACAAAAACGGTTAATATAAGATGAGGCCAATAAGCATCTGTGACTGAGAGAGGTTTTTAGCTTTCTGGAATGTAACCTCTATCATGTTATACTATTGGCGCTGTAAACAGTTCTCTGAATGTACTAGGTGTGTTTGTCCATAGAATACATAAATGCTAGTAACTCAGACATTTCTGGAATGTACTTATGGAAGTGAATGATAACAAGTGTATATTTAATTGTTTGCTTTAACATGTTTCTCTTTTTAATAAAGCTAAAATGGAATGAGTATAATTGTAAATACACTGACTAAAGGTTCAGTTTGTTCTGCAAAATGATCATTCCAGTATCTGAATGATTGACCTCTGCATGCGTAAAAAGGTTGAAAATGCAGCGCATGCTGAACAATTTTTAGCACAGATATGGAATCACCATTCCCTGTCTATCTGCAGTCAAATTGTTCATAAGCCTCTGTGAAGATTTTATAATGTTAAGCTTCTTTCATGTTGAATATATACTTCAAACCTTCTTCATTCTGCAGTAAACAAATGTCATTCTGATTTGGTTACTTCATCGCCACTGAAGTTCAGAAAATGAGTAATTTAGCCATGCTAGAAATTAACAACTGTGCATAATTATTAGTTGAGAATGCCAGTATACTAATAAGCACCATGAGTATGAAACCGTGAGGTTTTGGAATTCTCTTGGAACTTTGCAGACAATACATCCAAATCCAATGTAGCCTTAAATAAACAACAGGGCCTGGAAAATCAGTGAGAAAGTACTCATAGTGCACTGGCTGCATGTGACACAAATACACAGATGTGTGGTACAGCTAGATCTGAGTCTATTTAACTTTGAATAAATTTCGTGTAATTAAAGAAGAATTGTCCATTCAAACAGCATCTTTCACAGCCTCAGGATACCCCAAAACACTTTACAGACAATGATGTACAGTGAAAATACATTATAACAGGGACATTGGGGCCCAAAAGGTTAACTCAAATTATTCTTGGATCCCTTTTTAAAACAAAAAAAATCAAAATTTAATGGAAAAAAAACTGTTTTAACAACAACGACCCCCTGCACCATGAGCAAGTTTGCAGCATATTGAACCATGTTGTAACAGACTTTCACTGTATTTTAAAGAAATGAATCCACCACTGTAATGTAGGTGGGGAGGGGGTGCATGTGTAGATTAGATAGTAATCTAGAGACCTGGGGACACGGGTTCAAATCCCATTATGGAAGTTTGTGAAAGGTTGGTTGAATTTAAATTCAACTCATTTATTTAAAAAAAACATGAATGATAGCTAGTCTCTATAATGGTGACCACTATCAACTTCTAACAACTATTGTTAATTGTCATAAAACTTTATCAAGTTTAGTAATGTTTTATTGGGCAGGAAACCTGCCATCCTCACCTGGTGTGACCTACACGTAACATCAGACCCACAACAATAGTTGACTCTTCACTTTGCTTCTATAAAGGTCTAATAAGTCACTCAGTACAAGCACAGCAAAATGATACCCACATCCCACAAAAAGTGTAAAGAGTTATAGTACTCTCAGGCTCTGGTTGGAAGTCAAGGTTTTTTTTATACTGGATCATTGGATGATGGGGAGGCAACATGACTTCCATTGTGGCACTCCTTCATTGTACATTCACATCTACTTAGAGAACCAAAAGTTCCCGAATTATCACAGTATCCGTGTGGACCTAACAATGATGTGAAGCCACAAAATGGCGCTTACTTTAGCAGAGGAAACAATCTGATTAGCTTGGCGTTTGGACATGTGCTCGATCGTCTTGACTAACACGTCAGGATTTGCATTGGCGAGATAAGTCAAAGATTTATAACCAGATTTGTACAACTGGAGAGCACGAGCCTGAAAATTAAAGTTAAATAATTACACAAAGTATTATATATTACAAACATACTAATGTTTTTCCAGTATTAATCGGATGGTAGGAAATAAAAGACACGCTGATTATGGAGAAAGTGCCATTGGATAACTGGGGGAAAAGAAAGAGATTGGATTATCAGGCCAATCAGAATCTGTGGAGAGTAAAAACAAATTAATATTTCAAGTATAATTATTAGTTGATTCCATCTCAGAGAACCACATGCAACTTTAACGTCACAGAATGCCAGTATTCTAATAAGCACCATGAGTATGAAACCGTGAGGTTTTGGAATTCTCTTGGCACTTTTCAGACAATACATCCAAATCCAATGTAGCCTTACATAAACAACAGCGCCTGGAAATCAGTGAGAAAGTACTCATAGTGCACTGGCTGCATGTGACACAAATACACAGATGTGTGGTACAGCTAGATCTGAGTCTATTTAACTTTGAATAAATTTTGTGTAATTAAAGAAGAATTGTCCATTCAAATGGTGATACATAACAAAATCACCACAATGTGCTAGCATGTTGCTTATTTTAGAAAATCGTTACTTTGTTTTTGACTTTATTTCACTCTCCAATTAGTTCCCTGCATTTATACAGTGTTTTTGGTGAGCACAATTGAGCATTTGGCCGTGCAGAGACAGTGAGTTTGCTCCTTTGGAAGCAATGTCCAACAATGTAGAAAGTTTCCTACTGTATAGTATTCCCTCTTTTCTTCAAGTCACCTTTTCAGTAGTTGTGACTTTAGATAGGTTAAACGCAATGTCTCCATGTGCTGTACAATTTCCTTAATAAAAACATTAAATGCTAGAGAAACTCAGCAGATCTGGCAGCATCTTAGGGGATAGAAAGTTAACATTTCATGTCCGAAATGACTGTTTTTTAAGAAGAAGTCATATTGGATTTGGATTTGGATTTGAAACATTAACTCTGTTTCTCTTTCCACACATACTGGCAGACCTGCTGAGCTTTTCCACCATTTTCTGTCTTTATTTCAGATCTATCATTCACAGCATTTTCCTGTAACAGTTTCTGTTACATCCAAACAAATATACCTCATGCGCCTGATACTTAATTTACTGAAAATTAGTCTATGTGGACATGTTATAACACACCTAGACATATTATAACATACCTAGATGGCCACCATATCCTGAGGTGAGACTTGAACAAAGACCCTCTGGCCCAGAGGTACAGACACTAATACTTTATAGCATCTTTGTGACTTTAGATAGGTTAAACTCAATGTCTCCATGTGCTGTACAATTTCAGAGGTACAGACACTAATACTTTATAGCATCTTTGTGACTTTAGATAGGTTAAACTCAATGTCTCCATGTGCTGTACAATTTCATCCCGATTTCATCCAGCATTTTATAAAAACATTAAGACCAAATGACAAACCTCTTGGACACCCGATACTTCCATGAGAGGGACAAGTTCTGGTTTCACACAGTATGACAGTTTATGAGTGAGATCTTTAAAGAGAGCGTGATATGCCCAGAACTCCTCCAATTCCTGTAGGTAATAAAACAAAATTGAAATTAATCCTACCATTAAAAAAAAATGTTTTAGATATATGTAACATATAGAACTATAAGATGAAGAAAAACAAACCATTGTTGATATTTTTCTCATCTACTACTGAAACTCTCATCCATATTCCTAATTCCTCTAGATTTGACTGTTTAAATGTTCTCCAGGCCAGCAACCCAGCTTTCATCTAATAGAAACGTCTTCATCCAAAACCTGGACACTTATATCAAACCCACAATCATCATCTCTTTCTACCAATATCTACATGGCCTCCTAATAACAAGAGCAAATTTAAAATACTTATCCTAGTTTTAAATTCCCACAGGAATCCTCCCCTTCCTGTTTGTGCAATATTCTCCAACCCTACAATCCTCCAGGATATCTGCACTCATCTAATTCAGTCCCAATTTTAACCACTAAACTACAGCAGCTGTATATTGAGCTGCCTAAGCCCTAATCTGTAGAATTCGTTCCCTAAGCCCATCTGCTTTTCTCCCTTCCTCCTCCTTTCAGATACGCCTTGAAAGCTAACTCTTTGGTCATATGTCTTGATTTCTCCTTTAGTGGTTCCTGTTAACACTGGTTTTGTTAATAATATTCTCATTAAGTGCCTATTGTACAACATAAAAGATGCTATAAAGTATTAGTGTCTGTACCTCTGGGCCAGAGGGTCTTTGTTCAAGTCTCACCTCAGGATATGGTGGCCATCTAGGTATGTTATAATATGTCTAGGTGTGTTATAACATGTCCAAATAGACTAATTTTTATTTAAAGGGTCGATGCATTGCAAACTCTTGTTGAAATGATGAACTAACATATGCACTGTATGTAAACATCATACCAATATTGGAGCAAAAGTGTACGGTAGCAAATTATTCATTTTATTTTTCGAAAAACATCATAGTGCTAAAAATAAACCTATGTTCGAGTGCAAAATGGAAACCAAAATAGGCCATTCCATGCTGTGAAGGAGGGACTGTACTGTGAGAAACAATTAAGCAAACTGAGCCTTTATTCTTTGGAGGATTAGAACAATGAGATGTGATTGCATTCATCCATACAAAATTCTTACAGAGCTCAACAGGATAGCTGCAGGAAGGATATTTCTCTAGAGAATCTAGAACCAGTGACTAGAATAGAGACTAGAGACTATATAGAGTCTAGAGAATAGAATACAGTCTCAGATGAACAGATGGGTCATTTCAAACCAAGATGAGGAAGCATTTCTTTGCTGAGACAGTGGTGAAACTTTGGAATTCTCTGAACCAGGAGGCTGTGGTGGTGAGGTCTTTGAAAATGTTCAAGACCAAGATTAATAGATTTCTACGATTAAGGGAAACAGGAGATATTTCAGGAAAGTGGAGATTAGCCATGATCTCACTGAATGGGGGTGCAAACTTGAGGGTTGAGCAGCCTATTCCTGTTCCAATTTCTTATGATCATATGTTCCTTAAGCCTGTTCTATCAATGAATTAGATCACGGTTGGTCTTCAGATTGAAAAGAAAATTTTGTCCCAATGTGCTTCTGCCCAAAAAGCTTCCGAGAAGAAAAAGCACAGGTGGTGTTCAAACATAATATAGAAAACTGTATAAATTATAATGATGTCTAAACTACTTTTTAATATGCCTAAAAATCTCAAAGTTGTTTGTAAAGTTTAAAATACCGGTAAGTTATTTACTAGCTCTTTCAATCTTTACATTTAAATTTATTCTATTTCTGCCGGAAAGTTTGTAAATATATGTTAACTTAGTTCATCGTAGGTGCTTTTCAATTGCAGAAAAAGTAAATTAACAATATTAATTGAAAGTTTCACAAATACCTCACAGAAATGTTGCACATTAGACGAGAAAGTTGCTGCTGAACTCAGCAAACTCTGTAAAAAGCCCCGAGACACGTTGAACTTCTGAGCCACAGACCACGTGTTCATTTCTTTGTAAAGGGAATACAGCACCAAGGAGAGGTAGAATCGGGCTGCAACAAAGCTATCTACACTCTACAGAGAGAAAATTGCACAGAACATTTACAAATGATACAACGATTTGTGCCACTCAGGAATAATATTCCAGTAATAGACTGTTAGAGATGTTATCCCACTGCTGAATGAGATTTGTCAGCATCTATAACCCCACTTCCCTGTGACAGATTTATTTATGCATATAGGCTGTCACAAAGCGAACTGAGACAACAATTTGTTGTTATTTTACTCTTTTCACCTCATGAAACATCCCAAGGTTCTTCACAGACCATTGTAAAACATGATATAACACTGCGTCACACAGAAAGAAATTAGGCCAGGGGGCCAAACATTAATTAAAGTGATAAGCTTTGAAGAGTACCTTAACTCAGGAAAGCATGATAGAGAGACTGAGAGGTTTAGGAGGCAATTTCACAGCACTATTTAACTGGGAGCCATTGTAGATAAGTCAGCACTGGGGTGATGGTTGAGCAGAATTTGGTGTGCATTAGGCCAAAAGCAACTGTTTTGGATAACATCGACTTTACAAAAACTACGATGTGGGACATCAGCCACGAGTGCATCTGGAATAACTAGGTCTGGAATCAGCAAAGGAATGAATAAAAGTTATAGCATCAGTTGAACTAAGACTGGTGCACAGTCGGGTGATTTACGAAGTGCAAATAGGCAGTGTTACTGATAATGTGGGTTTTCCATCAAAAGCTTGTCTTGGGGTCAAATAGGAGTCCAAGGTTGCAAACTGTCTGGTGCAGCTCTGGTACTTGTCAGAGAGTAGCCTGCAGTCAGTAGTGAGAGGACAGAACTAGTGAAATGGACAGATAACTTCAGCTTAAGTCTAACAAATACTTAATTGGGGGGAAATTACTTATACTGTACTGGATGTTGGACAAGCAGTCTGGCAATTTAGGGATAGTGGAGGGATCAGGAGAAGTGCTGGCGAGAAGAGGCTGGGTATCAACAGTGAACGCGTAGAAACAGAGACGGTCTCAGATGATGTTTTCAAAACATTTGGATGAGAATTGTGTTAGGACAAAACATTCACCGTGGCAGATACCAGAAGGAACTGTGCAAGGCAAAAATGAATTAGAAACACAAATCACATTCTACAATAAAATAAAGGTAATATAATTCCACACCAAAAACTGAACAATTGTCAATTGACTCAACTGTAAAGTACTCAATTCAAATTTGAGTGCTTCAGCCTGGTTAAAATCTGGGACTCAATTTGTGAGCTGTCTGTATTGGTGTTATGAGCGACTGGGGGTTATTCAATTGCAGCATGCATTTTTTTCTTGTTTAGAAACATGAAAGTTCCACTGAGTCAGATATTTTTAATCAACATGTAGAGGTACATTATGACGCACCTCTGGAGTGAAAGGGGCTTGAATTTGGGCCTTCTGGCTCAGAAGTAACAACACTATCACTATGTCACTGGAGCTCTGTTGTTTAGTTAGATGCTGACATTGCTGAGCTCTCATTTGCCTTTGGAAAGATCATTGAGATACTCTGACGATTAAGCCTTTGACTTTAGCATTCATTACATGCATTTATCTAACCATTTTTACACTCTGCTATGGAAACCAGCCATCCATCTAACTGAGCTAACTAACCCCTAAAAGTCATTCAATCAAAATTTGATTTGTATTTTGTATCTATTAAAAAGAAGTTGGGGGAAGCGGGGACATGGATTGGAAATTCTCCCATTTTCACTTGGACTGTTCCATTGAGTGAGATTCATGGCCCAAGGCAATTTTTCTCATGCAGTCTTCAGCTCTTCACCTCATTAATTATACAACTCGGTCGCCCTTCTAACATGGACTCGTGAGGCCAGAGAGGTGGTAGTGCTGGCTATTAACAGACCTTCCAGCTTTCATGCCTTTGGCAACATTTTTAAAGCCCAGCTGCACACACCCTCAGATGCTACAAGTCAAAAACTGGCCCTTACATTGTGGTGCATCACTACTTTTATTGAACATAGGGCCAAGTGGAAAGGAAAGCCTGCTCCCTGCTTTATGGACTGGGACTTAGAGGTGTTGGTGGGTGGACAGATAGACAGGAGGGCAGTCCTTTTTACAGTTGACTACCAGAGGAGGTACGCCACCAGACCCAGTCAGCTTGGACAGATTGCAGCTGGGTCAAAGCAGTGTTCCAGGTGTGAAACAATGTCTGGTACTTTGGAAAGGAGGTCGGTGATCTTCTGTTCTCTGCAAGGATAAGTGACACATTCACAAAGCCAACACTCAATTCAACTCTTCCATTGCACACACATCTCACCAAGGCTCATGGACTAAAACTCACATTAGTGAATGCAACATTTTTATTCCCCAGTTGTCATCTCCCTCATCCTACCAAACTGCTAATGCTTCCTGTGCTTTCTGCTTCCCACTCACTCACTGGAGACACCTCGTCACTATCTGCTCTTGCATTCACTTCCGACATACTCAGCCCCTCACTTTGTCTGATTGCACGAAAAACTGGCCCCGGCATTCCAGACTGATGTCTCCAAAGTATTCCAAATGACTGACTTGCAACCCCCAGATTGCTTACATATCCCTGCACATCACTACAACTGAGACAACCATCAAATGCCATCTTGAATGCCTCAATTCAACCTGCCTCCATCACATTTCCAGGCAGCGCATTCCATTATTTAATGACACTCTGTGTGAAAAAGCTTTCTCTCATATTATCCTTGCATCATTTGCACATCACTTTATATTTATGCCTGTTCATTCTTGTTTCTTTTACAAGCAGAAACAGCTTTACTCCATGTCCAGCTGCTCATGATTTTGAAAACTTTAGTCAAATTTTCGCTCAACCTTCCTCTCTCCAGGGAAAGCAGTCCCAACTTCTTCAATCTATCCTCTTAATTGAAGATTCTCATGCTTGGAACCATTTTAGGAAATTGCTTCTGCACTCGTTCCAATCCATTCACATTTTTCCCATATTATTGTACCTGAAATTGTATACAATACTCCAGCTGAGGTCTAACTAGTGTCTTGTACAAGTTCAACATCACCTCATTTCTCAAAGATTCTATATCTCTTTTAATAAAGCTGAGAATAATGTACGATTTATTTAGTGCTCTCTCTACGCTGTCCTTCCAGCTCCAATGATCTGTGCACATATACACTCGGGTATTTCTGCCCCTGCATCCCCTTTAGAATTGTATACCCCTAGTTTATATTATCTTTCAGTGTTCTTCTGACCAAAGAGTGTCAGCTCACCTTTTCTGAACCTCATTCTATCACCCACTCCACCAAGTTGTAAATATCCTTTCAGAGTTCCACATTATTTCCCTCACAGTTGATAATTCTTCCAAGTTTAGTGTCATCTGCAAACTTAGAAACTGCTTCCTGCACACCAAGATCTAAATTATTAAAATATATATAGCAGGAAAAACTCCCCTCTGCACCAGGAACGTGGGTACAATCCCACTCTTGGGCGACTGTCTGAGTGGAGTTTGCACATTCTCCCCGTGTCTGCGTGGGTTTCCTCTGGGTGATCTGGTTTGCTCCCACTGTGTGGAAGGAAGATGTGCAGGCTAGGTGGATTGACCATGCTAAATTGCTCGTATTATTCAGGGATGTGTAGATTACGTGGGTTTTTGGGGGATGGGTCTGGATGGGATGCTCTCAGAGTTGATGTGGAATTGTTGGGTTGAAGGGCCTGTTCCACACTGCGGGGAGTCTAAGTCTAAGAAAAGCAAAGGTCCTGACTTCAGGGATTCCACTACAAAACTTCCTCCTGCCGAAAAATATCCATTGACCACTGTTTTCTGTTTTCTAGCACTCAACAGTTTTTGATCCTATGTTGCTATTGTCCCTTTTATACCACAAACTACAACTTTATTCACAAGTCTGTTACAAGGCTCTGTATCAATTGCCTCCTGGAAATCCATGTGTACCACATCATACTCACACCTACTATTTCTGTTAACTCTTCAAAAAAAAACCAAGAAGTCAGTTAAGTGCAATTTCCGGTTTAGAAATCCGTGCTGACTGTTCCTAATCAACCCACCTTTTTCTATGTGACGACTGATTCCATGCGAAATAACTTTCCAAAAGTTTCCTCACCACCAGAGTTGAACTAACTGGTCTGTATTTGCCAGGATTAACCCTACAATCTTTTTTGAACAAGGCCGTAATGTTGACGATATGCCAGTCTTCTGGTACCTCCCAGAGTTCAGGGAAGATAAAAATCATAACAGGTGCAAGTGCAAAACCTAATACATTTTGACAGAGAAGACTTTACTCTTACCTTCCTGACTTTTTGGCAAGATGCTTTTTTTGTAAGGAAACTCTCTGGTACACCCACTGTTGCAAAGACCTTCTGTTCAATTGCATCTAACTGATGAAACTGGAATCAGAACAAAACATTTATTGAAGTTTTCTTCAGCAAAGTGCTGTAATATTGTTGTCAGGTTAAATATTTCTCTGTATTTCACTGTAGCCAAACAGACCATAAATAACCAATCGGAAGCACTGAAAAAAAATACCAAAACTGAATCACGCAGTGGATTTCTCAATAAAATGATTAAGTATATACAGATTGTTGCTGCTGAGACACGAGTTCAGATCCCACCATGTCATCTGGCGAATTTAAATTCCAAAGAAGGCTCTTGTGACACAGCGGCAGCATTTGAGCCAAAGGGACTAGGTTTAAGCCCCTTCTGCAGCAAAGGTGTATAGTAAGAACTACACAAGGTGATTAGAAAATACCTATACAGATTGTTGTGAAAGAAAGGAATCGCATACAAAGAAGTCAAATGTTTATATTCTGTTTCCAACATACTTTCTATTGCATTTTATTTAAAATGATCCATGACATTTTCATTACAATCTTATTTTTCAAAATTGGCTTTTGGCATCTAGGAGTCATTGGTGAGGTCAGTGCTTATTGCTTGTCTATTTGCATCCAAGGGGAACTATTGGCAATAATATTTCCATGTTGCATTGGGTAGGAAACTTCAGGAAACTGATCCACTGATGGAGAAGTTAAGACGGCTTGTGCTTTGAAAGCAAACTTGAGAAATGAAAATTTCTGATACATACCTGTCTGAAGTAGATCATCCAGTCTGGAGTGCACTGGGCAACTACATCATATGGTGTTACTAGGTAGATCAGATGAAGGTAATTGCCAAGCACCAAACCCTCCAAACCTTTCTTCAAGTCCATATTCAAAGTATCACAGTAAGCCAAGTCTATTGATCCTAGAGGAAAACCAATAGATTAGACAGCCTGTCCAGTATAATGGAGAGGTGATCTTGTTAGAACTTACAAAATTCTTAGATGAGTTGAAAAAGTAGATGATGAGAGACATGGAGTGCAGTGATTCAAGAAAGCAGTTCACCATCACTTTCTTAAAGTAAGAATGACCACATCTTATGAAGAGATAAAATAAAAAGGTTGCTTCCACTGACTGGAGATTCAAGACCGTAGGTCATAGTCTCAAGGTGAGGGTTCAATCAATCAGGACTGAGAGGAGGAGTGGTTTCTTCAATGAGAGGGTTGTGAATCTTTGTAAATCTCTACATTGGAGGTTTGTTGATGCTTAACAGATGAACCAATTCAAGCTGCAGGCAAATGGGACTTGTTTAAATCTGGAAACTGGACGGCATGGGCAAGTTGGGCCAAAGGGCCTGTTTCCATGCTATAGACCATTATGACTCTTGACTCTAAGACTGAAATCGATAGGCTTGCGGGAACTAATGGAATCGAGGGATGTGGGGATAGGATTGAAAAGTGAAACTGATATAAAAATTCACACGTGATATTTTGGGATTGCACAATAGGTTTAAGGGACTGAATGGCCTACTCCTGTTCCCATTTCTTATGTTCTAATGTACAGACTTTGAAACATATACAGCAGATCCAGATTATTCTGCAGTAATTTATATTACTCAGCTAATTGAACAATACTTGTCAGAAGAACATTCTTCTTGAAGTAAAATATATTATGCTTTTACAAAAGGGAGTTTCCAGCACTTCAAACTCCAGATATATCACTTAGATAAAGTGTAAGTAAATGAGAAGTCAGAAGTGCTGAGCTAACCTTTAAAAGTGGCATGACCCAGCTTTGTGACTTCCAACTTTGGGTATATTTCTTCCTCATTGCTACGACTTGATATTTTGCCTTTAATTAAACCCTTCTCCATTAATGGTTCCAATGCTTGCTCTATTACTTCCAAAAGGCTTTTCCCTTTGAAGAACTGTTGCTGTTGCACACCAAGAAGAGTGCCAGCCATAAACGCAACGATTTGATCAAGTGTCTGAGCAACCTTGAGGGGAACATAAATACAAATTTCAGTCCAGGGTAGAATTGAACTATCACTTTCTGTTCAGTTGACAATGATATAACGTTTTCAGACATCAAGAAAACAGATAGCTAAGTTAAGCTTTGATTCTGTTGAACAACTGAATGAACTATTTGACATGTTATACTGCCAACTTTTAACGTAAATGCCTATATAGAAAAAATCTATAGGATAACAAACTGTTGAAATGATTTTGGGGGGGTCTCAATTTACAATTAATAAATATTATGGAAAGCTTATTTTATTTCAAAGCACAACTTCAGTATTCTGTTGCTACCACAAATGAGGCAGCTTTAATCATAATCAAACTAAGTACGATAGCGACTTGAGACACAAGTAGATTAAAAACATAAAACAAAATTGCTGAGATATAGGCATTGTTCCCTCAACAATGCAACAGTTGCATGAAAAATACATCTTTAACAATATACCTTTATCATAAGAAGTTAAAGAACTCTACTGGCATTTTAAATTTTGCAGAAGTACCATTTGACCAAAATTCCCAGTCGGTAATTTTACTTGTATTAAATTTTCTCCAGGATTAAACCATAAATAATTTGCTTTATTTTTCAATACCCCAACCAATTCAAGAATATGTTAAAGTTTTTATTTACAACTTGCTGCCATAATTTCTGCCAGGTAAGCGATGTAACCTGATCTACTATTTTCTATGTGTCTGTCAGCTATAAATGTTTCTCACATTGAAAAATTTTTCTGTTCTTTGTGCTGCTACTAATCCATCAGTCAATTTGCAAATATTTGACAAAAAGAAAATGGAAAAGCTAATATTGGCAGTCAGCAAATTGCAAAGGGGTCTAGCAATTTCTTTTTTGACTTTCAAAAGCATTATCATTATCAAATTTCCAACAATCATCATCAACATAATGATGGGCGCCACTGACTAGAATCTTCACCTGACCAGTCATATCAACACCATGGCTTTCTGAATGGAAACTTGGTTTTATGCAATGAACAGTTCACCTCTTAACCTGTCAAAACATCTCAACCACTATAAAGCACAAGATGAGAGTGTGCTGGAACGCCCGCTATTCTCCTAAATAGAATAAATAATGAGACACTCAACAAGCCCAACACCATTCAAGATAAAGCAGTTTCTTTGATGGCTGTACTACCACAGATCTCAATATCCACCCCTCCATTTTAGAATACAATAAACAGATTACAGTGAAGTAATTCCTCAAGCATACGTCAACAGCATTTCACTGCCCCGTGACTTTTGCCACCAAGTAAGACAAGAGCAGCGATGTCATGGGAACACCATCAGTTCCAAGAAACCTAATAAACTGTCTGAGATCCATATCTCTGTTCCAACCTGACTGCAGGGTGAATATTTTGAAATTCCTTGACACTATTGTGGAAGCAGTGTCCCTACAAGCACAAAAGCATTTCAAGGCGGCCCATGATCACTCTCTCAGCACAACTAGAGATGGCCAATAATGGTAGTCTTGATGCCATTAGCTACCTCATGAGAATAAGTTAAAAAACAAACACTACAATGAAGAACAACACTGGTGAAAGAATGGGGCATTCAAGGAGAAATAAAAAAAATCTGTAAAGGTAATAACATAATCAAGTTATTTGAAAAAAGTGTTAACTACATAGAAAACAGAACAGTATTTTTGAACTTACAAAATATAATTGAAGTGTCACACAAGCGACTGTAGGGTCACTGTAGGAAAAGTAAAATGGTAGTGTGGATGCAAGATTGTAAGGAATAAGTGGAAACAATGGTTATTTCTCAGAATTGAGAAGTACATTTTGCATTCTACTGAGGGACCCTGTACTGGGACTTCTTTCTTCCTCTACATATACATAAACAATTTGGACACAATTCCAAGTGGAATAATATAAAGTGCTTATGCATAAAACCCAACAACAGATGGGTGTTTGTCCAAAACAACACAAACTGGAAATTTTTTTGATAGTTTCAGATAGATGAAGAGGGATTGGAGAAGGCTCATGTAGGTCATAAACACCAGCATCGACAAGTTGTGCTCAATGACTTGTTACTGTGCTGTAAATTCTTTCCAACATGAAATATTGAGCTAGCTCCTGATGGTGACCAGTTGAAAAAGTTTACACTAATACAGAGGCCGAGCGTTCTTTTTGGATGGCGTTTAAGAAAAATTTGAGAAACAGCAGAAGAGCTTGAATCCTCACTTGGTTCAGGTTATATTTAGTAGCAAGTATCTGATGCTGTCACTACATGTTTGCAAGTGTCATTCCTCAGCAATAGCATCTCTCACCTTAGTCACACAAAAATTGAGTTGTTAACATGATTTTTAGATGATAGCAACCAATACATTTAATTTACTCATGATAAATGGAGGGTAATATTTTTCAGCAGTCATCCTTTCCTGAGCTGTGAAAAAGCCTCTTTCTTAAAGTGAGGTATAGAACTGGATGAGCGAGCCCGATAACCTTAATGGTATCTTCTATGCATAACGGCTTCTTGGATATGCTTTTAAGTAAACAATTTAACATATTACAGAGAGGATAACTGACAGAATTATAAAACAATAACCATTAAGGTTTTCAGACAATCAGAATAGTAAAGCTTATCAGAATAGTAAACCTTAAGAAGAGAAAATCGAAGTATCGCTCCCTGATATTCAATGGCATTAGCTTTATTAAATCTTTCACTATCAATATACTGGGGATTAAGATTGACCAGAACCTGATCTGCACCAGTCAAAGTAATATTGTGGCTATGAGAGGTCAGAGGCTGGCAATTCTGTGGTGAGCAAAATCAGTTCATTACTCTCCCATGCCCATCTAACATCTGCAACGCAGAAGCTAAGAGGCATTGGAAATATAGGAATGCTGAAAGAGGAGTACATCATTCAGCCCCTCAATCCTGTTCCACCATTCAATGAGATCATGGCTGATCTATGGCCTAACTCCATGTACAGGCCTTTGGTGCTTATCTCTTAATACCTTTGTTTAACAAAATATATCAGTCTCAGATTTAAAATTAACAACTGATCCTGCATCTACTGCCACTGGTGGAAGAGAGCTCCAAAACTCTACCGGCCTTTGTGCATAGAAGTACTTCCTAATCTCTCTCCTGAATTCTCAGACTTTGCCGCTAGCTCTAGAATGCCCAGCCAGCGGAAATAGTTTATCATTACGGATCTTATCTGTTCCTGTTTAATATCTTGAAGACTTCATCGGATCGCCCCATAACCTTCTAAATCCTACAGGAAGCATGGCTAATTTGCATAATCTCTCCTCATTCCTTAACCCCTGAAGTCCAGAATACCAAAATTAAACAAAGAGCTGTGGATGCTGAAAGTTTGAAACAAAAACAAAAAGTACAGGAGAAACTTAGCAGGTCTGGCAGCATCTATGGAGAGAAAGCAGAGTTAATGTTTCCGGTCCAGTGACACTTTTTTAGAATTAGGACAAGAAGTAGTTCTGAAGCATGGTGACTGGACCTAAAGTGTTAATTCTCCTTTCTCTTCACAGATGCTGTGGAATTTCTTTAGCAATTTCTGGTTCTAATGGAATACCCTGGGTAAGTGCAGCTCCAATAACATTCAAGAAGCTCAACATCATTTAAGACAAAGAATCAAGCTTGATTAGCACTCTTTTCACCACAGTCTACATTTATTCCATTCACCAACAATACACAGTGACAGCAGTGTGTGCCAGCTACAAGGCTCCTAAGGTAGCACCTTCCAAACTAGTAACCATTACCACCTTGAAGGTCAAGGGCTGAAGACACATGAAACCACCAACATCTGCAAATTCCCCTCCAAACCAGACTCCATTCTGATTTGGAACGATATCTCCGTTCCTTCACTATCATTGGGTCAAAATCATGGAACTGCTCCTCTAACTGCAGCAGTTCAAGAAGGCAGCTCACCATCATTTTTCAAGACTGAAATAACGGTTGGACAATAAATGCTGGTTTAACCAGAGACGCTCGTATCCCATTAAAAAATAAATGTAACTCATTGTGCAAATACTGGACTAATATTATTAATAACTTAGAAAATAATGGTTTGATCAAGTGCACAGATAGAAAAATATTAACTAATGGTAATTTATTACCAGTTTAAGTGAATAGTGTCCTCTTGACATATGGTGAAAATGTAACAGGATATGTACCTTTAGACCAATCAAGGAAAGCAGAAGATCTTTAATTCCTTTTTCATTGTCATGTATGAGATTGCTATAGCAACCTTCCAAAGGTTTACTTATTAAATTTGATACCTGTAGATGGAGATGCAAAAACATAAAAGAGTTATCTCAATGCAGTTATGCTAAGAGCCATGTAATGATATATGTGAGAGTATACAATGTGATCTTGTTTTCCTCCAAATAAGGTTCCTAATTTCCACCCTGGGTCACCATATAGTAGGACACATGCAGTAACATTGATCAATGTGGTTCATCAATGTGCTCCTCCTGCTAACCATCTCGGTAGGGTTAGGATTGGGGTTAGTGTCACTGACACTGGGGTCAGTGTAAGTAGCAGTGGCTCAGCAACAACTTGTTTGCTTGTGTCTTAATAACAGGACACATTTGGATAAAATGGAGCAGAATTTCTGCTTTTGTACAGTGGTGCTAATCATGAGAAGTGCATAGTTTCCATCAAAATCATGAGCATATCATCAAACATAAAATCGACTATTAATCAATCCAAGAGGACAACATTACAGAATATAATTTTAACATTATTTATGTTAACATTATAACATTAACAACATTCAACTAGCTGAAATATGATTTAACAGAACTTGTACAGAACAATTTGCAAGACAGATGTACAGTAGTCAGTTTCTTAGTAAAAATGTATTGAAAGGCTTTTAAAAATGTATTTGTTAACATTTGGGTACTTTGTAAAAAGCTAAATTTTGGAAGCTTTCTCATCAGTCCACAAATGCATTAACAGAAACATAATGATTGAATCTGAATGTGTAATCAGTTTAGTGTGAGCAGGGCTGGAATGAGTACAATGTTTATTTAACTAGATCAAAGGAATGCAGAAATGCAACTTGTGGATGTAACTTGCACTTGAAATTTTACTATCTTTGACACTGGTTTGGGGATTTTGCACTCAATAAGCCAGCACAATCTCACAGAAACTCCGGGACAATACTTACAAATAAGAAGAAAATATGTTAGTTTAGTTTAGTAAATCATGTTGCTTTACTTTAGGATCCGCTTTAACAGTGTTCTATCATTCTGTTAGATCATATTTGATCTGTACCTCAACTTCACTGACACATCTTAGTTCCATATTGCTGAACAAAAATTACTTGATCTTAGTCTTGAATCAGATCACAGCACTGACAGTTTTTTTTAGGGTAATGGTTCCAGACTTTCACTGTCCTTTGTGTGAAAAGTGTCCCAGTTCTAACTTGTCAATGGTAGCCTGAATTCCCCAAGCAGAGGAATTAGTTTTTCTACACCCACCATACCAAATCCCTTTACTGTCTTAAAAATTTTAATTGGACTATGCTTAAATAATCTGCATGCTAGGAAATGCAAATCCAGTGTGGAATCTGGCTTTATGATTTAAACTTTGAAATCTTAGTATAATAATGGTGAATTTGCCATGTTCCGTTTTCAAGAAAAATGCTTCCTTCCTGAGGTCAGATTTCCAAAACTGAACACAGTACTGCAGCGGGAATTGTACTTACTTCACATATCACTTCACTGTTGAATTAATCCTCAAGGTCACAGCCAAAAATTTCTTTAGCCTTCTTGCTTTCTTTTGTACCTGTGCTTTTTGTGATTTGTGCAAATGGGATGCTAAAATTTGTTCCTACTGTAAGTCCCAGTCATACATAATTTGGAACATATTTATCTTTTTATATCTGAAGTGGACAATGTCACACTTCTTCCCCATAAACTGCAACTTTAACAGTCATTCCAAGATCTCACAGTCTTTCAATACCCCTTTGTAACTTCTTGCATCTGATCCACACAACTTACTGTCCCATTTAAGTTAGCAGCTTTTGTAATTCTTGATATCCAACTCTTTACAACATCAACAAAGACATTAGTGCATACGATGTAATATCTGATGCTTGAAAACAGAACTTAAATTTTGGGAACTTAACTTGCCATTTCCTGTCAATTACAGAATAAATGCTTTTGCCTATTCTCTGCCTCTGACTTCTCATCCAGTTAATTATCATTCCCATTTGCCTTTCTGACAGCTGCAGAATGACAACTTAAGAATATGTAACCATTCCATTGTTCTTTAAAGGAGTATGGGGTGGAGCGAGTGCTGATCTTCCTGTTTTGACTGAGGTTTTGAATTATAGTTTAACTGAAATATATATTTTCAAGTCTGTTTTCTTCAGTCTTTGGAAATAATTATAGATGTGAACAGTCTAGTGTGCCAAAAATAAACTACTCAATTTGTACATGCTTATGCATCTTGAATACAGTGAAAGGGAATATTTTGAATGACATTACCAGCTTCTTGTCCTTTTCTTGTGCTATCAGAATACTCTCTCCCTCTGTATCCAAACCAGCTCGGCCAGCTCTGCCGACCATCTGTTTGTACTGACTTGTTTTTAAGAAATCTCTGGCAACATAAGGTGATCTCAGAATGACCCTTGAAAAAAAGAATTCTAAATAAAATCAGAACAACGCAGACAATTATAAACTGATCATTACAATGAACATCTGGCAGTGACATGTTCAAACAGCTCTTTTTCCTTGGTCTCCTGTAAGTTTCATGGTTCACAGCATCTTCCCTGTCTAACACTTTGTCCAAATCTCTCCCTGTATTGATGCTTATATGACTTTCAATCCTGACTCTTGCGTGGACAGAACTCTTTTTTTAAAAATTTTAATTTATTGCTTTCTGAGGAGTTACGTAGAGTGTCAACATTTTTGTTGGGCTGTTACCAACGATGCAGTTGTTTTGTTAAGCTACTGCCTTTGGATTAAGTGTTGCTTAGTTCAGGGTTGTTTGTACAAACGTACCACATAGTGTGATGTAAGGTACAAGAAATGATTTGTATCACATTAGCTAGTCAGTTTGGAACTATACAGGGGATGCCTAGATCACCTTGAGAAAAATAAACGTGCAGATGCCCCACCAGCAGAAGATCACACTATACTGGGTTGAGTTCCATAGTTCAGTGGAAATTACTTCCCATATTGAGGAAAATATCAGAAGGGCACACTCAAGTACAGAAATTCAGCATGAATCATCACTATGAGAATACAGGTTTTTGTGATTTACTTTCCTTCTGAGCATTCCCATGAATCCAAGGTGGTTCTGGGGGTTAATACTTGGATGAAGTCATATGAGGTAGACTGTGTGGTTGAGGAGAATTCAGCATGTTATTTGTAATTTAATGATATAGTTGAAATAATTCATCACATAATTTCCATGAGTCTCCATCACAAAATGCTCAGCAAATGGTTATAATGATTCTCTTGCAACATACAATCTGTAAGTTTTAAAATGATTTAAAACAAACTTTTTCTCCTTTCTGAGCAAGCTGTTTTCATACTGTAGTGGGGCAAGAAGCGACTAGCTCCATGCTTCCAGCATTAGCATATCTCAGTCTTTTATAGGAAGTACACCCCAATTACTGAAAGATTCTGCACTTTTCAAAGCAGTGTTACAATTAAAAATAATTGTAACTGACTTAAGGTTAACTGACTTACAAATCTACAACGGGTTTAAACAGAGTATATAATGATGGATAAAAATCTCTTCTTTTGATTGATTTTGAATAACTTGCAAAATGCGTTAGGACTGTTTCAATTTCAATTCATAGTGGGCATCAGACAGTGGCATAAAATTTAAGTCAAGATTTAATGGAGCCATCAAGGGCAGAGTAGGTAGTGTATGGGCCATATAATCACGGAAGAAGCCACGAGCTCCATTCCCACGATCCCTTTTATGTCAGCATCAGATTCATGCCTTATGCAGCCCACCTGCCAACTGACTAATTATTGAGCCACTTAAACATTTTTAACACTCTGTTTACTGGAATTTAGTGGTGACTCATGTCGTAATGAACACTTGCAGCTGGTACTTCATTGTGATAAGATCTACATGGGTAGATTTGTTGCCAAGAGCTCTTCTTCTAATACTAGAATGTAGGGCTTACTAGTACTAAGGGGTGATGTATCAATCATTAATATGACTTCAGCAGAAGAGACTTGTCCTTGAGTAACAAGGAGTAGTTTAACACATTACAGTACGATCACAGGTTATAGATGTTATGACTGGTTAACTAACTACATTGACACTAGCTAGTAGGCATTATTATCACCTATAATATAGGGACTAGTCAATAACAAATAGCTGTAGACTGAATAACTATTAATAATAAACCAGATTTGACTAGCTTGTTCCAGAGGCAGTCGTTAATACATGAGTGGCAGAGTTATTCCAAAGCTTCTGAGTCAACCCCATTAGGCCAATTGCCTTATACAACAGCTCAGGGATCCTACCAAACTAACTTGCATTTCCTGTGCCTCTTGAGGTTTGCCAGCAAACCATGCCTGACCTCCAGGCGGTCCTTCTTTCAAAGGCACAGTGATTGATGGTAAGATCCAAGATTGGGCAGGGGGCTATCGCAACCTGCTCACTCCCTCTTCTAAGGGACCCCACAATGTTCTCTGGTGAAGCCTCGCTATGTTATTAGTGTCAGTGACTGCATCTGGTAGCACTGCTGGCAATGGAGAGGTGGGTTCCAACCCTGCGGCATACATCTGGGGAAGGCCTGACTCTGGCCAATTAAACTCCTGACAGGCATTTGATTTAGTTGGGATCTCCCCCATCAATGTGATATGGGAATCTTCAGAAATATCAAATTCAGTGCTACAATTCTCTGATCTTGACCAGGCAGGCCAAATAAATGGCTGATATGGAAAAAAGAAAAAAAAAACCATGAATGTTGAACTGGATGTTGGAGCAGAGAAAATGAACCCTTCTCTGCATTAGACGTGTGCTATACTATAAGTGCCATGTACTAAAACAAGGTAGGAATATACTTGATTTATCCTTGATACTATAATTCACTGAAGTTCTCCCTCAGTTTCCCCTTTTAATTTAAAATAATTATCCTTGAAAGAAGTCTGAATCTTTAGTGGTTTTTTTAAATATCTTCTTCTGCTCCATAGGCTGGCCACCATATTAGGATACACAGTCAGTAGCATCCTCCAGTCGACATTCTATTTATAATTTATAATTTTTCATGTGAGCTTGAGAAGTAAGGGTTACTCAATTAACCGACTCTGGAGACTACCATTACTGGACAAATTTTGTGCAGTTGTAAAGTCAAACCCGTCTTCAGTGGGTTGAACCCTGACAACATTCCGGCAATAGTTCTGAAAACTCCAGAACTAGCTACTCCTCTAGACAAGCTCTTCCAGTACAGTTATAACACTGTCATCTGCCTGACAATGCAGAAGATTTCCTAGGTATATCTTGGATACAAAAACAGGTCAAATCCAAGCTGGTCAATTATTGCCCTATTAGTTTACTTTCGATCACCAGTAAAGTTTTGGAAGGTGTCAGCAACAGTGCTATCAAGCAGTACCTGCTCAGGGCCACTCAGTTCCTGACCTCTTTACAACCTAGGTTCAAACATGTACAAAACAACTGAATTCCAGAAGTCAGGCAAGATTGACAGCCCTTGGCATCAAGGCCATACTTAACCAACTGTGGTATCAAGGAGACCTCACAAACTGAAATCAGTGGTCAAACTCTCTGCTGGTAAGGGTCATACTTGGCACATAGGATGATGGGTCTGGTTGTTGGAGGTCAATAATCTCAACTCTGGGACATCTCTACATGAGTTCATCAGGATAGTGTTTTAGGTCCAAATATTTTCAGCTGCTTCAAGAAATACCTTCCCCCCATTATAACGTCAGGAGTGGGGATATTCGCCAATGACTACACAATTTTACAGCATCATTCATGACTCCTCAGATACTGAAGTAGTCCATGTTCAAAAGTAACAAGATCTGGACAATATACAGTCTTGAGCTGACAAATGACAAGAAGTGACAAGTAACATTTGCACTGCACAAATGCCAGTTAACGACTGCCTCCAATAAGAGACAATCTAACCCCGTGCCCTTGACATTCAGTGGTGTTAGCATCACTGACTCCCCATATATCAACATTCTGGAGGTTACCATTGACCAGAAAATCAACTGGACTCACCATATAAAAAAAGTGGCTACAAGAGGCTAGGAATACTGCGGTGAGTAACTCACTTCCTGATTTCACAAAGCCTATTCACCATCTACAAGTCACAAGTCAGTACTCCCCATTTGCCTGGAGGGGTGGTTCTCCGATAACGCCCAAGAAGCTTGACACCATCCACGACAAAACAGCCCACTTAAATGGCACCACATCCAGAAGTATCCACTTCCTCCACTATCAATGCTCAGTACAAACTGCTGTTATAATCTACAAGATGCGCTGCAGGAATTCACCAAAGATCCTTAGACAACTTGCAAATGTATTACAACTTCTATCTAGAAGGACAAGGGCAGCAGATACAAATACAGAAAATGATAGGAAAGCTCAGCATGTCTGGCAGATACTGTGGAGAGAAACCAGAGTTGACGTTTCTGTATTTGTTTCTGATTTGTAGCATCTGCAGATCTTTCAATTTTTATGAAGGGCAGCAGCCACATGGGAACACCACCATCTGCAAGTCCCCTCCAAGCCACTCACCACCATGAGTTAGAAATATATTGCCATTCCTTCACTGTTGCTGGGTCGATATCCTGGAATTCCCTCCCTAAGGGCATTGTAGTCTACCTAAAGCATGTAGATTGCAGTGGTTCAAGAAGGCAGCTTGCCACCACCTTCTCAAGGGCATTTAGGGATAGACAATAAATGCTGGCCCAAACACTATTACCCATATTCCATGAGTGAATAAAAAACAAGAAACAGAGTTAACATTGTGTTTTAAGAAGTTAAATTGCACTCAAAATGTTAACTCTGTTTTTCTCTCCACAGATTCTGCCAGACTTGCTGAGTTTCTCCAGCACATTCTAATTTCGCTTTGGATTTCCAATATCCACACCTTTAAGAAGGATTACCACTAGTAATGAAGCATGTCCTTCTGAAACAAACAGTCTTTAAATTGTTAATGTGCAAAAGTGATAGAATAATCAGCATAAAAATTGCATTATCTGACATAGGAATTTTCACCTGTTCGAATTGCACTTTTTCCCTCAGTTGTACATTAATGATTTGGCACTGACCTCCGAGCTGGAAGATTAACACCAGCAGCAAGTGTTGATGTACAAGCAAGCAAGCAGAGTATTCCTGCAGTATATGCATCCTCTATTAGTTTTCGTTCATCATTTGTTAGTCCACTATGGTGGTATGCTAATCCAAATGGCACAGTGTCACGTAAAATGGGACATACCATACCATTTCCAATGTTTTTCAATTCTTGAATAAGAGCACACTTTTCTTTCTCTTTTATGGTTAAAAATGACCTGGGAAAAACAGATTGTTAATAAGGTTAAACATAAATTTTAATGTATATTTTAGACACTATTTCAGGTACCAATTCAACATTAACACTTAAAAGATCTTTTTGGCTTGCTACAGCACCTATATCTGGAGGTACACAGAAATTAACGCACAGAAACAGGTCCCAGTCCGGTTGGCCCAACCAACTCATACTGAACTTTATCCTTCATATGAATACTAAGGCCTAATAATATTTACCATATTCCCATATTCCTTCATTTTCTTCTTCAGTTTAATCTTGAGTGTTGACACAGTTTCTGTCTAATTTAAATATGTATCTATGGTTAGGGTTAGGGGTTTTTAAAGTTAACTTTACTGCTGGAAATGGTCTGTTTCTATTTACTTGCCCTAACCTTTTATACTTTTAAACAATAAAAACCATCACCGAGACCAGATTACATTAATGGCTCAAAAATCAATCTATAATGGTTAACTAGATATCAATTTAGTTCTGTACTTTTATGCAAATAGTTATTAATGAGGAGACTGCTACAGTTTATGTTCTCCCTGTTGATAGGTGAAGGATTAACGGTTGTACTAACATCAGACGAGGAACAAGAGTAGTCCATTTGACTCTTTGAGCCTCCTCCACCATTTAATAAAATCATGACTTGTGAATTGTGGCCTTAACTCCACTTTCTTCGTCTGCACCCCATAACCCTTGACTCTATCCGTCTAACATCTCAATGGCAACAAGGGGTGGGCACAAATGCTGTCCAGCCAGTGCCACCCATATCCCACAAATTAATTTAAAAACAATTTAAATCTTTGTACACATTGTGATCAATATCTTATGTCCATCTGAACAGTGCTAGTGCACACCTCTTTTCTGAATAATGGAACTTAAATTTTAGGTAGGCTTAATGAACAGGACAGTGTCTGATTAGAGGTAGAATCAGATTTCTTGTCTCAGATTGTTAGCTGCAATTCTAAACATCAATCCACCAATATCTTCAACAATGATTTCTGGACTTGGGTTTCAGGAATATTTCTTCCTTGCTCAAAATCAACTTGGGCCTCCACTGCCAAAGCCAACAAATAAAGATCAGGGTCTGGTCCTAAGGGTAGCACTTCAAATATGGCCTAAAATATAGTAAAACACATTTTTTTATAATAAGTTTACAGTTCTTAAAAGTTATTGCAACTCTGACTAAGTTTGAAAACCTAATAAGTTGCATTTTTTAAAATAATGCCTGAACTTGCAATTAAAAGTATAACATACTGAATTAACAAAATTATTGTTCCAAACAAAGATGCTGAAAAGATAGCATGTTTCTCAGTTTTTATACATTGACTAGAAATTGATCTGTATTACTGACATAAATGCCAGAGCCACAGAATAGGTCAGCACTTAGATGTCCTGACCTAACTGTCCTCCTCAAAGCCTCCTGCGGTATCACCTGTTAGGATGACGTTAGACTAAATTCCATTGCCTTGAAACAGTCCAGCTGTAGAAATGCTCGAGAAGCTTGACACCACACAAAACAAAGCAATGGGCTTCATCAGCAGTCCAATCGTCATCTTACAAATGCACTGAGCCTTTCAATAGCATCCTGCAGTTTCATTGGAAAGTACCCACAAGTATGTACTACAGCAAGTCACTGGTCATTGCATTGAGTATAGGAGTTGGGAGGTCATATTGTGGCTGTACAGGACTTTGGTTTGGCCACTTTTGGTGTATTGCATGCAATTGTGGTCTCCTTGTTATGGGAAGGATGGGAGAGACTGAATAGGCTGGGGTTGTTTTCCCTGGAGTGTCAGAGGCGGAGAGGGTGATCTTCGAGGTTTTTAAAATCATTAGGGGCATCAACAGGGCAATTGGGCAAGGTATTTTCTCCAGGGTGGGGGGAGTCCAAAACTAGAGGGCATAAGTTTAAGGTGAGAGAGGAAAGATATGAAAAGGGCCAAAGGGGCAACTTTATCACACAGTAAATGGAATAAGCTGCCAGAGGAAGTGGAGCGTGCTGATAAATTACAACACTTAAAAGGCATCAGGATGAGTGTACGAAAAGGAAGGGTTTAGACAGATATGGGCCAAATGCTGGGAAATGGGACTAGGTTTACATAGGGTATCTGGTCAGCATGGACACGTTGGACCGAAGGGTCTGTTTCTGTACTATTTATCTGAGTCCAAGTCATCAAGCACTTTGACAGCACCTCTCAACCTACAACCTTTAATATTTATAAAGACAATGGCAGTAAGAGCATGAAATGCTACCACCTTAAAGTTCCTCTCTCAGTCATACCAATTTGGCTTAGACATACATTACATTTCTTCTTCATTGCTGGATCAAAATACTGGGACTTCCTACCTAACAGCATTCAGCACACTGACTGCAGTAGTTCAAGAGAAAGCCTATCACTACCTTCAGAAAGGCAATTAGATTTATGCTTTAAATACAGATCTTACCAGTGGCTTTCATATTCTGAGAATGAATAAAAATACTACAAAATAAATCCTTGACTAATAGACATAAATATGAACCTGGATTAAAAACCAAACTGAATTTGTTCATTTTGCCCAGAATCGATCACTGTTCCAAAAAGATATAATTCCTTTGTAAGATTTACATTTTGATTTTATATTACAATATTTGAAAAGTTAGCATGTGGAATTTATATGAAGTAATTACATACATACTTGTTCAAATATTTGCAGAGCATCTTGCTCACATTTTCACAGTTCTTTTTGGTGGGACAGAATACAAGACAGGAATATTTTGGAATAACTTCAGTCACCAGTGCAATTAAGTGATCTGGATCAATCTTCTCCATATTACTTGAATACTACCAGAAAAGTAAAACAAAACTAAATTATGTCATCTCTTCTCCAGAATGTCACTTAATCCCTCTACCTCTTTATATTTCTATAAATATTATGACTTTGTAATGATTACTTATCTATTTTCATTGGTACATTAGTATAAAAGTTGATGTTCTGCATAATTTTATTTAAATATATTTGTTTATGAGTAATAAATGTCACCTTACATTCAAAGAATTATCTATATCTGTAAGTGCAGAACTTGACAGGCACACATTTACTTATGCATCTGTCTTTCTTCACTGGGGTGTAAAGAGCACTTAAACATGTATATTTGGATCTTAATGTTAAGCAATACAACGAGAGATTAACCAGCAAATCTGAAATCTATACAGTTGCATAATATCACATCTCTCTGCTACCCATGACCAATTCAAAAGCTGCATCATATGAAATGTATAGTTCCAAAGTGTAACCAGGCTGATTTCTCAAGTTAGGGATGATAATATTAGAAATTTAAAGGAAGAAGCAAAAATAAATTCCAAAAGAAAGGCAATGAGCTTCTATTTACTTTGTAGTATAACTGCTGAAACAAATTTGCTTTAGAACTGTAACTAAGTACCAGCCTGGACCTCTCCTTCTGAATGATGAATCATTTAACACTGTACTGAACCTTGTAACTTAATACACGAGAAAATGTGAAATAGTCTTCTGATTTGTGGTCCACCTCGTAAATCTTATCATAAATTTTGACGTATTCTTTTAGTTGAACCTAGAAAAGATAATTTTAATAAAGTTTAAGAACACAAAAATAGAAGTGTTTTGTCTAAATGTACTGGCATCACAATTTTTAAAAAAACCACTAATAATCTGGAGAGAGACAGTAGCAATATAACATGAAAATTTTCATCACTGTTGGCATCAAGTGTTGTTAACAAACACTCTCAGGTCAGACATAACACAAGCAGATGAAGTGCACACTTTGTGCTCACAATGCCCTTCAGGTTCAAACTCAGATCTCTGTTGTATCAGCGTAACAACTTTCCTACTCCCACTTCTTTAACAGGAGTTGTCGATGATCGTCCACTTAGAGCTGGACTGCAAATACCCAAAGTAATTTCACAAAGAGTTCTCCTACAGCAGCAAAGGAAATGTTCAACTCTAAGAATCAAATGTACATCAGTACCCCTGTATCAGAAGTTTAACCTTTTAATGAGAACGTTATCAAACCTAAACCAAATAAAGAAAACTAGCACCGATTTTTTTTTAAATTGAGGTGATTTACCCTACATTATCTTTGCCTCTGTAATATTATTCTTTAAATATTACTGGCACATGCAAAAAAAAAGGTCAATTTATAATCAGGATTTTTAAAAACCTATGCCTATTACCAACCCATTTCCCTGAATCTATTGTTGGTTAGTGGATTAGTGAAAACTTATTGCTATTTAATCTTTGATAATGGGAACTGCAGATGCTGGAGATTCCAAGATAATAAAATGTGAGGCTGGATGAACACAGCAGGCCAAGCAGCATCCCAGGAGCACAAAAGCTGACGTTTCGGGAAGGGTCTAGGCCCGAAACGTCAGCTTTTGTGCTCCTGGGATGCTGCTTGGCCTGCTGTGTTCATCCAGCCTCACATTTTATTATCTTGCTATTTAATCTTTGTTGTTTTAAAGCCTCTGAACTCTGCTATTTTATGTAATGGAGATCAAATCTCAAAATGCGCGTATCTCATCCTTGATCACATTGTGTGCACTGGATGCTGCGTGTGCAACAAAATACACTGTGTATGACAAGGTTATAAATATGATGTATTGACATCCTGAGATATCCATTTTTTCAGGAAAATAAATGGCTTAAAATGATCTACGCAATAGCAGGTTTCAATTTCCAGATGAAAGTAAGAAACAGCAGCATCAATTATACCAGGCCTTTGGGTAGACGAAGATGAGAAGCTGCAAGGAGGGATGATGTAGAGAATCTCCTACAAAAGGTTGTAACGTGAGACTTTTGGATATTCGCAAAGCCTCAAGCAGTAAATCAGTATGTCAAAGAGAACAATAAAAATTCTTAACTTGTATTGATTAGTAGGTTAGACACAGTTACAGCATCTGGTCATGCTTGCGATTCATCTGAAAAAAATCCTTGTATCTTTTCATTTTTGTTCACTACAATAGCATATTAATTTTTGGTTTGTTTTGTTGTAATTTAGTGATGATGTTCTGGGAATTTGCCTTTTTATTGGGGTAGTTGCTTAAGTTTCTCCATGATTTTCTCCTGCTTTTAACATTAATATGAAACCTGAAAATGGGTTATGAGATTAGAAAAACAAATTATTTTAATGATCTTTGGTTTTACTTCTTACACACTAATCTTTTTATTTGATTCATTTATTGTTGTCACATGTACCTAAGTACACTGAAAAGTTTTGTTTGGCATGCAGTACAGGCAAATCATAACATACAACGACATACAGATCATAGGATCATTTAACAGAGCATGGCATTCAAAGTTATGGCTGCACAGGAGGTGTACAAAAGAAAGATTGCTCGTTGACATATTCACCGTCTATTTTTCCTTTCTGTTTCTTCTGCTGGGAATTACCCGCACAGAAGCAGGTTTTAAACTCTCTAATGTGTACATTAAAAGCTATTACAAGCAAAAGGCTATAAAGAGGCAAATAATTTTCTTGAAGTCCTTTTGGAAGGAAATTCCACAAAACATCCCACTAAATAGTTATCATCTCAAGGTAGTCTGAAAGCACACGATAGTTAAATATTAACTGTTTTTAACCATAGAGAAAAAGTTGGGATGACAGAAACAGAATTGCAATTATGCACTCCGGCAACAGACTGTGTGTCCAATCACAATTTAAATATAGATATGGTTTTTTTTTATCTCTTTTCATCTTACTCACAGGTCGAAAGTTACTAGCGAAATGTTCTGCCTTCAGAAAGTGCTGCAAATCACTCACATTATTCAGGGTTGCACTCATTCCAATGATTTGCGTTGTTTCTGGAAAAATACGCAGAAAATATTGTACCTAATGAAATATTACTGGCACAGGTTGAGTTTGGAACTAGTGATCTTTTATTGTCAGATCTGGTACATGCGCAAGCTCGAATTAGTTATTAATTAATAAGACTGGATAGTCACTTTGGGTATCACTGCAGACTTCTCTCCACACTGTATTTATGAAGTTATTGGTCTGGATTCAAAAGATTTGCCTTATCCACAAAAAAATAAAAAGAGTGTTCTGTGTACCAGAATCTATGTCAATAATATATATCAGGAAGTGTTTGGGGGTGGGTGGGGGTGTGGGCAGGGAGGTGGGCTAACATCGAATCCAAGGGAACTCCACTACAATTGTTCCTTCAGTTCAAAGGCAACCATTCAACACTTCTGCTTCCTGTCACTAAGCAAATTTTGCCATGTCCTTTTTATTCCAACAGCCTTAGTTTTGCTCAGAAGTCTGTTGTATGGCACTTTATTGAATGCCCTTTGGAAGATAGTTAGTCACCTGTTCTGTTAATGTCTGTATCACCGAAGCATTTTCTTAAAATGAGAAATGCATAATCAATCTATTATAATTACATAATATCTTAAGTTCAAGGATTCTTCATAAGCCTAACACAAAATCTACTATGAGCTACTTTGAAGATTTCAAATTACTTGAACTTGGAACCAAAACCTTGTTATGAGCAATTAAAACAAATCAAGGGGGAGAAATTACATAAATGAAGAATGCTCAATGCGCACACAGATCGAACCCAACAAACTGCCTGTCCTCAAGGAATTGAGAGAAGTTTTTCTATTTGGCACTACCTAAAATAATTTCTCTCCATCCCATCAGACTTTTTGATGGCTGATTCTATATAAAGTCAATTAGGTCTTAAAGAGGATTGAGGCATAATAATGAAGTCATCCAACCATCAGCACTAGTAAGGGATTTGGTGTTGGTCAATGGTGACCATTAGCAGTATTGGGAGTGTGGGGTGCTTGCCCAGTGTCATCATGGGACCATTTTAAAACAAATTAATTTTGTAGTCAAGTTTTTTAGGTGACGCCTGATTGTGCTATGAAAGTCAGGATGAGGGTGTCCCCTCCTCGCTTTGTACCTTCTCAATTTATTCCAGGCTATCTGGTGGTAGAAAATTAGAAGCATTATTCTCCTATAAATAGGCATCACATAAAGTGGCAGAAGTATGGGTAAATGGGTTATTGTGAGAAGACCTTTGTTCAGCAAGACAGAAGGTAGATGACCCAGGGAGTTTAGGTTCTCACAGGAGATTACATGGTGCAAATGGGCAGAGAAAATTGAAGGTCTCAATACTTTTTTGTAATATGACAGAATGGGACAGACTCAGCATCAGCTGACATTAGTAACTTTAACCGATCTTGGTTAGGTCATCTGATCTTATAAAACTCTGGCCTTATAAAATCTTATAAAATTAAGAAATCACACTGTCTGTGACAGAAAGTTAAATGCCATCATTCAAGGGTAAAGTTAACATCGAAAAGGCAAAATGGAGGGAGCTGTCATGCACTCAAAGAGTTAAGAATGAAGTCAACACAACATAAAATGCTACAAAATGTGAACATGGATTGTACTTACTGCTTGTGAAGAGAATTTTAGACAATGTCATCTCTAGTATAGCTCCACGGCTTCCTTCACCAAGCATGTGCAGCTACATTCAAATAGAAGAAGCATTGAAATCATATCATCATGATGGGAATGTGACCCGAAGAATTTGGGAATGAGGACAAATAGGCATCACATAAAGTGACAAAGTATGGGTAAATGGGTTATTGTGAGAAGACCTTTGGTCAGCAAGACAGAAGGTGGATGACCCAGGGAGTTTAGGTTCTCACAGGAGATTACACGGTGCAACTGGGCAGAGAAAATTGAAGGTCTCAATTTTTTTTGTAATATGACAGAATGGAACAGACTCAGCATCAGCTGACATTGTTCAGTCCAGCTTGTTCAGATGCTTGTACAACAACTGAACACTGTCATCAACAGTGAAATGGAATCAACAGTGGCTAGGATTGATGATCTTGGGATGAGCAGGGACGTGGAAATTCTACACGGTAACATGAAATCAGACTGGTGAGAGATCTGTTAATGAACATGAGAGTTTTTAAATCAATAGTTGGTAAATGCTGAGGCAAAATGAGTCAATATAGGTTTTAAGAATTGTTACAATGGGCAAATTGGACATAGTAGAAGACAGGATGGAAATCAACAGAAGTAGCAAAACTAAATCCAAGGATTCAGGATAGGGAAAAAGAGAACTTCATACAGAGAATCATGCTGTGGAAGTTGATCTAGGATCAGCAGTTGATACAGAAACTGTGCGATGATTGGACAGATGAATAAAGAAAAGTGTAATTGAGGAATATATGAAGTAGGCAGTTGTGATTTGGACTATTTGTTAATGTGGAAGGAAACATTGACACAGAATGGTTTGACCAAATGACTGGCTTTCATGTTGGAACTTCTATGGGATTAATTTCCCCAAGGGTTTCTTGCAGGCTACAACATTACCTTTGCTGAAATATCAGAATTTCCAATAAAGTTCCTGAGTTAATGTAATTCAGTATAAAAGTCCTGAGAAAATTCACTGCCTATTTATTTTGTGTCATTGAATATGTTGCAGCACCACCACGAGTAGGAAGATGTAATCACAGTGTGACAAATATACACTGCAGCTTCAATTATAAATGACAATGAGAACATAAAAAGTAAACAGGAAGTGCACATGACTGGAGATTCTTAAAATATGAAGCTATATAACATAGTTTTTACCCTTAAAGGTTACAGCTAATTTAAAAAAATTAGAATGTCTCCTCGTCCTTTTGAACGATTGTACCTTTTTTGAACTGAGAAAAAAAGTCATGACTGCCATTCTATCTCTAATGTGACCATACTTTTATCATACTAAATTTAATTCTTTACCCAACTCTCTCTCAAAGATTTTCTACATTCCAAATCAATCAAAAGTGAGAAAAAATATAGACGGTGATGAATGCTAGATTTAGACCCTGTTTTATCTTGCACATGGAAAATTGGAACTGCAATACTGCTTCTGAAAGCTTCCTTTGTCTGTGCTTGGACACCAGGGTTTAAATGTATATAAGAACATTCATGCTTGTGCATATGCACTCCACTTAGCCCCCATCTCCTGCATCAATCATACATTATAGCTCCAGCTGCCATGAACTGCTTGAGAGCTTTGCATGAGTGACTGGTAATTGTACCTTTTAATTATCCCTCTTCATTTTGAAGTGGGCTGGTTAACTCTGTTTTCTGTTCCCTGTGCTGTACAGTTAAAGTTATGAGTCAATCAGTAGGGTCTTGAATTTGCTCTTTCCATTCACTTTATGGTGCCTTACATTGCTGTTTTAACATGCTAGCTCTCTACAGCCCCATTTCAATCTTATTTTAAATTCAACGTTACAAAATTAGTAAATTGGATAAATCAATATAGCAAAAATCAGAAAGCTTACCTCATCTACTACAACAAGTCCCAAATGAGTAATTCTCTCTGTTTCTATTAGGGCATTGACCAAACTATGTGCCTTCTCAATGGTGGCAATGTAGAGAGATTTCTTCTGTCGACGCTTGATTGGAGGGAATTTACCTTTACTTCCAGCATATTCTTCTACCAAGAAACTAAATTCTATTCCAAAAGCTGAAAGACCACGCACCTAAAGGTAACAAACAAAAGGAAACCATCATTGATAATAAAGTGTGGGGCTGGCTGAACACAGCAGGCCAAGCAGCATCTCAGGAGCACAAAAGCTGACGTTTCGGGCCTAGACCCTTCATCAGAGAGGGGGATGGGGTGAGAGTTCTGGAATAAATAGGGAGAGAGGCAGAGGCGGACCGAAGATAGAGAGAAAAGAAGATAGGTGGAGAGGAGAGTATAGGTGGGGAGGTACGGAGGGGATAGGTCAGTCCAGGGAAGACGGACGGGTCAAGGAGGTGGGATGGGGTTAGTATGTAGGAAATGGAGGTGCGGCTTGGGGTGGGAGCAAGGGATGGGTGAGAGGAAGAACAGGTTAGGGAGGCAGAGACAGGCTGGGCTGGTTTTGGGATGCAGTGGGGGGAGGGGATGAGCTGGGCTGGTTGTGTGATGCAGTTGGGGGAGGGGACGAACTGGGCTGGTTTTGGGATGCGGTGGGAGAAGGGGAGATTTTGAAGCTGGTGAAGTCCACATTCAGACCATTGGGCTGCAGGGTTCCCAAGCGGAATATGAGTTGCTGTTCCTGCAACCTTCGGATGGCATCATTGTGGCACTGCAGGAGGCTCATGACGGACATGTCATCTAAAGAATGGGAGGTGGAGTTGAAATGGTTCACGACTGGGAGATGCAGTTGCTTATTGCAAACCGAGCGGAGGTGTTCTGCAAAGCGGTCTCCAAGCCTCCGCTTGGTTTCCCCAATGTAGAGGTAGCCACACCGGGTACAATGGATACAGTATACCACATTGGCAGATGTGCGCAGTGATAGTATGGTGCACTGACCCTCTACATCGCCGAGGCCAAACGCCAACTCTCCAACACCTCCTCCTACCGCCACCTTGATCATGACCCCACCCCCAAGCACCAAACCATCATCTCCAACACCATTCATGACCTCATCACCTCAGGGGACCTCCCACCAACAGCCTCCAATCTTATTATTCCCCAACCCCGCATGGCCCATTTCTATCTCCTTCCCAAAGTCCACAAACCTGCCTGCCCTGGTCGACCCATTGTCTCAGCCTGTTCCTGCCCCACCGAACTCATCTCCACCTAGCTGGACTCCATTTTCTCCCCTTTGGTCCAGGAACTCCCTACCTATGTCCGTGACACCACCCACACCCTCCACTTCCTCCAGAACTTCCAATTCCCTGGCCCCCAACACCTCATTTCCACCATGGACGTCCAGTCCCTATACACCTGTATTCCGCATGCAGATGGCCTCAAGGAACTCCGCTTCTTCCTGTCCCGCAGGCCCGACCAGTCTCCCTCCACCGACACCCTCATCCGCCCAGCCGAACTCGTCCTCGCCCTCAACAACTTCTCTTTTGATTCCTCCCACTTCCTACAGACAAAGGGGGTGGCCATGGGCACCCGCATGGGCCCCAGCTATGCCTGCCTATTTGTAGGTTACGTGGAACAGTCCCTCTTCCGCACCTACACAGGCCCCAAACCCCACCTCCGTTATATTGATGTCTGTATCGGCACCGCCTCTTGCTCCCCAGAGGAGCTTGAACAGTTCATCCACTTCACCAACACCTTCCACCCCAACCTCAAGTTCTCCTGGGCCATCTCCAACACATCCCTCACCTTCCTGGACCTCTCAGTATCCATCTCAGGCAACCAGCTTGTAACTGATGTCCATTTCAAGCCCACCAACTCCCACAGCTACCTAGAATACACCTCCTCCCACCCACCCTCCTGCAAAAATTCCATCCCCTATTTCCATTCCTCCGCCTCCGCCGCATCTGCTCCCAGGATGAGGCATTCCACTCCCGCACATCCCAGATGTCCAAGTTCTTCAAGGACCGCAACTTTACCCCCACAGTGGTCGAGAACGCCCTTGCCCACGCCTCCCACATTTCCTGCAACACATCCCTCACACCCCGCCCCCGCCACAACCGCCCAAAGAGGATCCCCCTCGTTCTCACACACCACCCCACCAACTTCCGGATACAACGTATCATCCTCCGACACTTCTGCCATCTACAATCCGACCCCCCACCCAAGACATTTTTCCATCCCCACCCTTGTCTGCTTTCCGGACAGACCACTCTCTCTGCGACTCCCTTGTTCGCTCCACATTGCCCTCCAACCCCACCACACCCGGCACCTTCCCCTGCAACCGCAGGAAATACTACACTTGCCCCCACACCTCCTCCCTCACTCCTATCCCAGGCCCCAAGATGACTTTCCATATTAAGCAGAGGTTCACCTGCACATCTGCCAATGTGGTATACTGTATCCATTGTACCCGATGTGGCTTCCTCTACATTGGGGAAACCAAGCGGAGGCTTGGGGACCGCTTTGCAGAACACCTCCACTTGGTTCGCAATAAACAACCGCACCTCCCAGTCGCGAACCATTTCAACTCTCCCTCCCAATCTTTAGATGACATGTCCATCATGGGCCTCCTGCAGTGCCACAATGATGCCATCCAAGGGTCGCAGGAACAGCAACTCATATTCTGCTCAGGAACCCTGCAGCCCAATGGTATCAATGTGGACTTCACCAGCCTCAAAATCTCCCCTTCCCCCACCGCATCCCAAAACCAGCCCAGTTTGTCTCCTCCCCCCACTGCATCCCAAAGCCAGCCCAGCCTGTCTCTGCCTCCCTATCCTGTTCTTCCTCTCACCCATCCCTTCCTCCCACCTCAAGCCGCACCTCCATTTCCTACCTACTCACCCCATCCCACCTCCTTGACCTGTCCGTCTTCCCTGGACTGACCTATCCCCTCCCTACCTCCCCACCTATATTCTCCTCTCCACCTATCTTCTTTTCTCTCCATCTTCGGTCCGCCTCCCCCTCTCTCCCTATTTATTCCAGAACCCTCACCCCGTCCCCCTCTCTGATAAAGGGTCTAGGCCCGAAACGTCAGCTTTTGTGCTCCTGAGATGTTGTTTGGCCTGCTGTGTTCATCCAGCTTTACGCTTTATTAATTTGGATTCTCCAGCATCTGCAGTTCCCATTATCTCTGAAACTATCACTGATTTAAAGTTAGCTTATTAAATACAACAAACCTTTCCCAAATTTGTCTCATCAATGTTATTCTATTGAAGTTTTTTTATATCTTTGACTAAAAAGATTAGTAAATGTTAGTCCATTATTAAACTTAGAGTAGCATTTAATTGGACAAAACCTGCAGAAAAGGGCTTGGGGTTACGTGCGCACGAAACACAGAAAGCTAGCATATGGGTGCTGCAGGCAATCAGGAAAGATAATGGAATGTTAACCCTTATTTCAGGGAGGTTGGAGTATAAGAACATGAAGTCTTAATACAACTGTAAAAGGTGCTGGTGAGACCACACTGGAGCACTCGTCCACTTAATTAAGGAAAGGTATCATTTATTTGGAGGATGTCAGTAAAAGTTCATTAGGAGGATCTGGGAAGGAGGCACTGTCTTTTGAATAAAGGCTGAACAGGTTGGGACTCTACTCACTGGAGTTTAGAAGATTGAGAGGTGATCACATTGAAACATATAGGATTCTTAAGGAGCTTGACAGGATAAATGCTGGGGAGATTTTCCCCTCATGAGAGAGTCTATGACCAGAGGGTATAGTTTCAGAATAAAGGACAGCCAAAATAAGATTGGAATGAGATAAATAACTCTTTCAGAGGGTTGAGAGGCTTTGGAACTTCTTCCCACAGAGACATGTAGAGGCAGAGCCCAAATGTATATTTAAGGTTGAGACAGATATATTCTCAATCTGTAGGGGAATTAAGGGTTGCGGGAAAGTGGACTTTGAAGAACGTCAGTTGGATCAGCCATCACCTTACTGAATGGCGGAACAAGTTAAAGGGCGAAATGGTCTACTCCTGTTCATGTTTCTTAAGGTCTTATAGGTCAGCCTGAATTACCTAGGGGATTATGGTGAGCTTAACCTGTTGACATTGGGATTTGAACTTTGTTGTATTGGTCTATCAAGCCAGAGACAAAGATCCTTGTATCCAATTCAACCACCAATATTCCACTTTTGGTGACTGTATTCCTCCTGAACTATTTGGAGGATACAAAGTATGAAGAAGAACATAAACATGTCTTCACATTTGACTATGATAGTCTTTCATAGTCAAACTACAGAATACACACTGGCTTACTCTGATGCTGAACTGCTATATTTGTTTTACTAAGAATGGATTTTGGTTCTAATATAGTATTGAGAATCATATAAGCAACCTAACTCCTAAGTACTCTAAAACCAAGAGTTCCAAGATCAATGCTGGAGCTTCTAAAAACGTAACAGCAGCTCAGCACAAAGCCATGGATTATCTAGGACATGATTAAATTCCATGCTTCTTTACAGTAAAATGTGAGCATTTGGGTTTTGTATTGGTTGTGCAGTGCAACACAAAACTAGCAGTAGAACTTAGATTGGTAAACTCAAATCATCACTACTATCTCTGAATTGCATTTTAGGCCTAGCACTCTTAGAAGGGATCTTAACTGGAACAGGTGCCAAACCCAAAGGCACTTCTGTGACTTGATGGAGAAACACATGTAGCAATGTCTTAATCATAATTACAAAAAAGGAAATGGATTTTAAAATCAGTGGACTAACATTTACTTTCACACATTTTCTGCAGAATAATGCAAAATACATATCTGCATATTTCAGGTAAGACTTCTAACTTTGGTAACAACAACTAGCCTTATCAAAAGACATGCATTTATCAAGCAGCTTTCACTTCCTCAAGACGTCTCTAAGGACTCCATGACCAGCGAAGTACTTTTGTAAGTAGTCACTGCTGTAATATAGAAAACACAACTTTTAGTTGTGCTAATCAAGCTCCCACAAGTAGCAATTATAATGATCAGATAATCTGGCTTTATTACATTGATTGGGGGATACATCCTGGCCAGGACGGTGGGGATAAATTTCTTATTCTTCTGCAAAATAGTGCCATTGTCGCTTTTACATTTACTTTCCTGAACAGACAGGGACTTAGTTTAATACCTCATCCAAAAAAAACACCTCTGACAGTGCAGTATTTCCTCAGTGTTAGTAAATTACACCTAAATCCAGCTGACTGAAAAATGCTCAAGTCATTTGAGTGCAATTTAAACCTACAACCTCTGACTCAACAGATGTGAGTGCAAGCAACTCAGACATTGTTCACAAAAAAAAGGGCTGAAAGAAATTATTGATTGACACAAAACATTGTGATGGTGCTCGGTGCTAGCACTGTGGTGGTAGTGGTGGCGAAGGGAATGAATGATGAAGGTGGTGGATGGGTACCAATACTTTGTTCCTAATGGTGATGAACTTCTTGAGTACTGTTGGAGACGCACCTGTCGAGGCATGTGAAGAGTATTCTATCACACTCTATATTGTGCCTTGTAGATTGTGGACTGACTTTAGGGAGACTGGAGGTGAGTTAATCAAACAGGAGGCTAGAAAAACATAGCAAACCAGGCAGCATCTGGAGAAAAGGAGGAGTCAACCGTTTGAGTATTACCCATCTTCAGGCTTGCCTTGTTCTTCCGGTCGTCTGTTTGTGTACCTTGGATTCCAGCATCTGCAGTGTTTCTGTCTCTAACCAGGTGAGTTAATCACCCCTCTGTGCTGCTCTGTAGTTACAGTATTTATCGGCCATTTTCTGTTGACACTGATGCATGCGCAACATGTGACACTTTAAATCATGCATGTGCTGCTTTTGGGGGCTGTGGCTGGGGTAGAAGATTGAGAAATTGGGATTAGACAGGTTGGGGATGGGGCAGGAGAAAGAAAGATATGGAGGACTCAGGAAGGAGGTGTCAGTGGGGGCTCGGTGCAATCAGCATCTGGGAGGTATTGGTGGATGGGGATGGCGCAGGACAGAAGGGACACAGAGGGGGAGAAAGCATCCCAGCTCCTCAAAATTCCCTCTGCCACTTCCTTCCGGGTCCTCGGCTCTCCTTATCACGCTCCCACCCCGTAGATTCTAGGCCTTCTTCCCTTCTCGACTCTGGGCATTTCCATGCTCTGCATCTATCACCCCTCCCTCCATTACTGAAATCCAGTTTAAAATTAGCACATGTAAAAATTTACATGATGACATCAGTGCTTGGAAGTATGTGTTAATAAGCACACATGCATAGGTGCCCGGAGTTGCTGGTGTAAGCAAAAACTGCCATATTTATATAGCTGCTCCAGGTCAATTTCCAGTCAATGCTATCCTAGACTGCTGGTTGTGAGAAATTAACAATGGTAATGTCATCAAACAAGAAGAACGATTGTTCAGTGCTTTATTTTGGAGAACTAGCAATAGAATATTCTTTTAGAAAGCTGCATGCACAAATGATTAACTAAGGCAGTTATCTTATGCATCCAGTCACAAACTAAAAAAAAAATTCTCAACCACCAATTCCTTAACAAAACCTCTGTATTTAAGAGTGCAGCACTAACTTAAAGAAATGCATCATCGTTTAACCACAGTTTTTCTCACCTTTTCCTGGACAATAGCCACATATGGCAGAATGAACAGAGCATCATTCTTCCTACAGAGTAGTTCCTGCATAATCAAAATCTCAGCAACAAGTGTTTTCCCACCACTTGTTGGTAGGGAGTAGATTAAATTTTTTCTTGCCCGCACAGATTCTAACGTCAAGCAAGCATGTTGCCACTCTGTGAAGTTTAACAAAAGATCATTAGACGTTTCACTACAAGTCATTTTAAAATTTCATGAATAATACTTGCTAAGGCCAAACAGCAATATTTTTGACAAGAGGTCTTGCTGCTGCACATACTTGTGATATATTTATAGTGACATGTACTGTAATAGAATTTTACCAACAAATGGAGTAGAATTTGTGCAAACTGTTGTCAATGAAACCACATTGTTGAGAAAGAAAGCAAATCATAAAATCTGGGTCCTCTGGTTATTGCTATTAGAGGGTATTAGAGGGATGGGTCTGTGAGATGCTCTTTGGAGGGTTGGTGTGGAATTGTTGGGCCGAATGGCAAGTTTATCCACTGTAGGGATTCTAATTCTAATTCTTCCGTTCATCCTCAATTAGCATCTTTGTTAGCTATGTATATAGTTATTATTGGAAACCGTATAGATCAATTTTTAATTTATCCGAGAATAGAAAAAGCTAGCATATACACAACTATTTGAAAGGGGTAGGACAAGATAAGACACTTGGCTCAATTAAGAGCGGTCTACATGACAGAAGTGCCATGTTGTGGCACTGTGAGCCCATCTCTGGGCTTGGATGTCTGTGTTCAAGTCCCAACTGCTCCAGTGTATCAAAACATGTCTGAACTGATTTATTAAAAGTATTACCATATAAAAATAAAGAAGTTAATCTCAACCTTCATAAATTATTGGCTAGATCTTGAATACAGTGTTGTGCCCAATTCTTGGCATCATATTAGATGAAGGATGCCCAGATCTTGAAAAAGACACGAAGAAGATTGAAGGATGAAAACAATCAGTTATGTAGAGAGATTAGAAATGTTGTTAATGATTCTCTTAAAGCAGAAAAGGTTTAGGGGAGATGAATGCAATTGTCCAAAATCAGGAGACGTTCTGATAAAGAAAGTAAGTAAGAAGAAATTGTTTTTACATCTTCTACTATAGGACGCAATGATCAAAGGACCAGATTTAATATAAAGACGTTGGGGAAATTATGATTTCTTTTTTATCTGGTAAACTTTTAAGATCTGGAATGCACTGCCTTAAAGGGATGTAAGAAGCAAATTCAACAGTACTTTCTAAAAGAGAATTGGATACATCCATGAAATGGGAAAAAAAATGTCAGGCTATGGGGAAAGCCTGGGGAAGTAGAACTAAATAAAAACAAAAGAATTGCAGATGCTGTAAATTGGGAACGAAAACAGAAGTTGCTGGAAAAGCTCAGCAGGTCTGGCAGCATCTGTGGATAAAAATCAGAGTTGATATTTTGTCTGGTGACACTTACTCAGAACTTATTTTTGGTAGCTGGGAAATGTCAGTTTATACACAGAAAATAGGGAGAGGGATGGGGTAGAGAGTAACCAATAGGATACAGCCTGAAGAGCAGTTAGGCAGACAAAGGAGTTGATAAAGATCTGGCTAGGAGGGTGAACAGTTGTTAATGGGGATTGTTAGTGACTAACAATGGATAGTGTATAATGGCAGGCTATGTGATAACGAGGCCTGGTGTGTGGGGTAAAAGGCTCGGACATGGGAGAGTTTAGGCCTAAAATTATTTAACGATGTTGAGTCTGGAGGGCTGCAGGGTGCCCATGCAGAAAATGAGGTGCTGTTCTTCCAGCTTGCATTGAACATCGCTGGAACACCGCAGCAAGCCAGAGACAGAGATGTTGGCCAGGGAACAAGGTGGTGTATTAAAGTGCCAGGCAACAGGTAGCTCAGGGTCTTGTTTTGCGAGCAGAACGTAGATGTTCTGTGGAACATAGGGTTCTGAGGAAGGGTCACCGTACCCAAAACATTAACTCTGATTTTTCTTCAAAGATGTTGCCAGAACTAAATAAATAACTCCTTCTAAAATCTAGCAGAAGAATGATGGTCCAAATGTCTGTCTACCATATTGTATGATTGTATCACAATAGAAAAACGGCCATATCATCTGGTCTTTTAATTACTTCTATAACTTCATTGCTTAAAACATTAGAATTTCTAAATATGCCACTGATAAATTACACATCTTTCTTCCATCATACTAGATTGAACCATATTTTAAACTTTTTGTCACTTTTTGTCACTTACTGTAAAGTTCTTTGATGCCTTTGAACTGGAAAATCAATTTCTTGACTTTGCTCGGAAGCCCATAAAAAGGTCCCATATCAGCCCCTGAAGTGGCTTCGATGGTTTTCAGCGCAACATTTATTTCCTCAGAAAGAGCAATCTCCTTCAACTGTTTACTCCTGGATGCTCTGGGTGTAGATACCATAGCATTTCCAGCCATTGCATTTTTCATCTGATCTTTCAGGCTCATTTGTTTACTTGTTCCAGAATTTGTAGTCCTTGAGTGGTTTTGGACTAGGTTCAGATTTAAAACTGAAGGGATATCAGGGGGGTCACTGACACAAGTGTTCAATACTTGACTTGCTTCTGATTCAAACTCTTTGGTTTCAGACTTCCTCAGTAGTGAGTTAACTTCTTCTGCGAGTGCAAGCTGAGAGCTTGGTAACTCATCTGTTTCATCTGGGCTTCTAGGATGCATCACAGAGAAGCCTTCAGTACAAATCTGCTCACTTGCAATGTTACTCTTCTGACCACTTGAGTCTTTCATTGCTTCACCAGTAGTAAGGATCACATTCTTTGAAGGATTGTGTACTTTGTCCTTATCATTTTGCAAATAATTAAGCAAGTTGGGATCCTGAAATTCTACAGCAGCATCCTTCATGTCTTCCTTCCCACTTTCTGCTAAGCTTCTTCCTACATCTTCAAGCTGTGCTAAAAAGCCGCTGTCATCTGCAAAGCTATCATAGTCACCAAAGAGGTCTTCCTGACTGTCGCAGTCCACCTGAAAAAGAGTCAATTAGAGATTGATCATGCATCTCATAATCCAATTAGCAATAAGCCTTGCCTCACATAAGCCAATCAGTATGTTATAGTCACATAGCACAGAAACAGATGCTTTGGTCCAACTCATCCACGCTAAGTTTCCCAAAATAAATTAGTCCCATTTGCCTGCGTTTGGCCTATATCACTCTAAACCCTTCCTTTACATGTACCTATCCAAATGTCTTTTAAATGTTGTAACTGCACCTGCATCTACCACTTCCTCTGACAATTCATTGCACATATGAATCACCCTCTGTGTTTAAAAAGTTGTGCCTCAGGTCCTCATCTCTTCTTAAAAATAGGGCTCCTAGTTCGAATTCCTGCACGCAAGGGAAAAGTCCATTGCTATTCACCTTATCTATGCCCCTCATGATTTTATAAACCTCGAAAAGGTCACCCCTCAACCTCCTGTGCTCCAGTGAAATCAGTTCCAGCCTCTCCATATAAGTTAAACTCTCCAGTCACAGCAACAGCTGCTAAATCTTCTAAACTCTCTCCAATTTAATAACATCCTTCCTATAGCAATGCAACCAGAACTCTACAGAATACTCCCGAAGTGGCCTCACCAACGTTCTGCACGATCTTAACATGACGTCCAAACTCTTTTACTCAATGGTCTGAGCAATGAAGGCAAGCGTGTTAAATGCCTTCTTTAAGAGGGGATTTAATAGAGAAATACAAGATGATCAGAGGATTAGATAGGATGGACAGTGAGAGTCTTTTTCGGAGGATGATGAAGTCAACTTGTACGAGGGGGCATAGCTACAAATTGAGGGGGTGATAGATTTAAGACAGATGTCAGAGGCAGGTTCTTTACTCTGAGAGTGGCAAGGGCATGGCACACCCTGCCAGCCAATGTAGCTAACTCGGCTACATTCGGGGCAGTTAAACAGTCCTCGGATAAGCAGATGGATGATGATGGGATAGTGTAGGGGGATGGGCTTAGATTAATTCACAGGTCAGCGCAACATCGAGGGCCAAAGGGCCTGTTCTGCACTGTATTGTTCTATGTTCTATGTCTACTTTTAATGCAACTTTCAAAGAACTACGTACCTAAACCCATTGGTCTCTTTGTTTGACACTTGTTAATACTTTGGGTTGTGCAGCAACTTTCAGTGATCAAAGCACACAACAAGTTTGAAAATAAAGTTAATCTTCTGTCGAAGTATCTCTAAAACAGTTTTGTATAATGACCAGTTGGTCTGTATTTTTTGATCACGCTCAATGGATAAAAATTAGCCTGGAAACCACAGATAACTCATCTACTCTTCTCAAAATAGTCCAAAGCATTTTTTGGATCCATCCAAGCAGACAGAGGACCTCTGTTTAATGTGTCACTTGAAAGAAAGCACCTCTGATAAAGCAAAACACTCTCAGCATTGCACTAGAGTGCCAGCCTTCCCTTTTATGGCTCAAGACTTGGAGTGGCACTGTGACAAGTTTGCACAGATAGTTTTTAGTATACATGTGGACAGAGTAATTTAATGTGGTCAGATAACAATAATAGAACTTGCAACTTTAAAATAAGAGCTATATGATGTCTCTCCTCTTTCCTTGCTTCAACTTGCAGCAAGGACTACACTTAAACTTGATATTGTACAGAAATATTAACTGTGTAGTAGAGAAAAATAGGTGAAAGTGACTCAGCAACTAGTTTTATGTATAACAGGCTGCTAACTTGTTTTAATTTATTGCGCAAAGTAAAAATTACTGACCTGCACTCAATGTGTAATGACATGGGAGTTCATCTAGCATATTTGTATAAATAGTGTCAATATTTAATATGCAAATAGGCTTCAAATTATTCATCTTGCATTTATGTCATTAGAAAATCTGTTGAAACTGATGAGCACTGAGGACCTGGGCAACACAGAACACTGATTTCAACTATTGAAAGCAGGTTTAATGAATATAATTTTTCCCAATGGAATTTCTTTCAGAGAGGACAGCTACGGGTGTGGGTAGAAGAGCATCGCCTACAGAATTTTAACAGAATCTAAAACAGTAGTCTTTATTAAACATGGACTTTTTTTAGGAATTTTAGCCAATAAACATGCAGTATTGAGAGATAATATGTTCCCTTAGTACGTATAACCCTCCGAATCTAAGCAGTAGCATGAGTTAGGAAGCAGGTTAATTGCATGGATTTGTCCTCCATGCACCAGTAATCTGTGACATGGGTCTTCCATTTCAATGACAAATTCACCATTTGTGGACAGTGGGAAATCTGTTATGTCTCTTATGTTTTTGTACATCCTTACGTGTCTTTTGTATAGTTAGATTTTGAACACCTCTTTCAGCTAGTCCTTTGCTGTGCACATTGCTTTTCATTTAATCTAGTGGATTTCTTGTGGATGTTTGTTAAATGTTCTTTACATGTCTTATGCACATCTGTCATGTACCTCTAACTCATCCTCTGTTATGTATATCTGTCTTGAAACTTCTACCCAACTTTCTTCTATAATGATATAATGTCTTACAAGTTTCTTCTACACTCTGAGAAATGTAGATTTGTCTGTCTGGTGAATCTTCTCAACATTGTGTGCTGTGGTACCTGCTCCATGTAATCCTTGTTCAGTGATGTTTCCAGATGTATCTCCTCCTCTCCCTTCACAATCCTTTCAGGAACACTCATGCAGTTGGTGTTCTTCTTCTTGTTCGGTGATGGTGTCTTGTAACTGAATGTTTTCTCCCTTGCTCGTTTCCGTTTAGAAACCCACTGATTTGCATCCTGCCTCTGGTCCAAGTCCATGTCAAGACATTTCGACTGTCACACTTGCCTCTTGTCAAGGGACTAAGGCTAAAGACAATTTCCACTTCACACCATCTGCCCAGGAAGGCACAATCAGACTGCAAATTTTTTCATATGTATTAGAACTGTCAGAATCACACCAAATATTTGCACCATGCAATAAATGAAATCACATGTGCAACATTTGCAATCAGTCTAGGGTTCAAGATATCTCTTGATGTTCAAAGTCAAAGTAAAATCTCTGCAATCTCATTCAGTGTTTACAGTCACACCACAATGTTTACACTCATTGGAACATCCACAATATCATTCAACATTCATTACCAAAATGCAATGTTTCCAATCACAATACAACATCCACAATATCGTCTTCACACTCACAGCCCAAAGATTGCACTCAAAATGGAACACCCACAATGTCATTCAACGTTCACACTCACAGCCCAAAGTCCACACTCACAATGGAACATCTACAACACTATGCAGTTCTCAAGCTCTCACTGGAACATCCACAATATTATTCAATGTTCGCACTCATAATGAAATATCCACAATATCATTGAGCATTCACACTCATAGCTCAACGTGCACACACCAGCGGAACACCCACAATATCATTCAGTGTTCACACTGACAGCCCAATGTTCACACTCACAATGGAAGATCCACCATATTATTCAGTATTCACATTCACAGCCCAATGTCCACTCTCACAGTGGAAGATCCACCATATTATTCAGTATTCACATTCACAGCCCAATGTCCACTCTCACAGTGGAAGATCCACAATATCACTGTGTTCACACTCACAACGGAACATCCACAATATCATTGTGTTTAAAGTCACAATGGAACATCCATATTATTGTGTTCACACTCACAAGCGAACAACTGCCATCACTTGCGGTAATCACACTCACATCCCGATGTTCACACGCACAAAGGAACAGCTGCTGTAAAACTGGTACAGCAACATGTTCCCGCTAAACTAACAGTTCAAATTCAAACGTCAGCGGCCGTTAGGTGTTACAACACAGAACAGACCTCTTCTTCCCTCTCCTTCCATACACGTCATGGCCAATGACGTCGAGGAGGCCTGGGCGGGACCTGGGCCCGCCGATGACACGTTCCCTGACGGGATTGGCAGCGCTCGTCATCGAGTGCAATGCGCACCCGCTTGTTGGGGTACTGCCGTTCCTATGAAGGCTTGTTTGCGCGTGCGCCTATCTTGCTGGTTCCAGCAGGATGTTGCGGGCGTTGAGGAAATGGCGACCAGGTAAAGAGGGGAGTTGGACTCGAAATGGCACTAAAAGGGAAAGCCAGAAAGCAGCCTCGGTGTTTTTACATTTCTTATCATACTGAAGAAGTGATAAACGTCAGTCGGTCCCTAGCTAGGGCGCATTTCTTTCCTTAAATTTTCATATATAAAAACATCACTGTTTAGGCCCAGAGATAATAAGAACTGCCGATGCTGGAGCCAGAGATAACACAGTATAGAGCTGGAGAAACACAGCAGGTCAGGCAGCGTCAGAAGAGTAGGAAAGTTGACTTTTCAGGTCGGGACCCTTCAGAAAATAGGGCTCAGCTGAGATGTTGTGTCCTGCGCTGCCTGCAGATTTTAGGAACGTCGTCAAGGCTTTTGTTTTAGGATGCAGAAGATTCACTTAGTTTCGTGCTAGGTCCGAGGGACTTCAATCGTCCATGGAATCTGGCAGTGCTGACTTGAAGCCAAGAAAGCAAAAGGGAGATTTTAATAGGTGTGTTCAAAATCATGCTGGATTGTAATCAAAGTAGATCATGTTTCAGCTGGCAGAAGAACTGATGGCAGAGAATGTACATATGAGGTCATTATCTAAAGGACCAGGGGTGAGGTGAGATTTCTTTTCAACATAGTGTGATAAGACGCAGACTGAAAGGTTGCTGGAAGCGGATTTAGTAGTTACCCTCAAAACATGGTTTGGCTGAATAGTTGAAACTGGTACATTTGCAGGGCTGTGAGGGGAAAAAGTGGAGTAGTGGTATCAAACTATATTGGGAGTTATGTACAGACTTCCTAACAGTGATCAGGACCAGGGGCGCAAGATGCACCAGGAGATAGATAGGGCATGTCAGAAAGGCCAGGTCACGGTGATCATGGGGGACTTCAATATGCAGGTGGATTGGGTGAATAATGTTGCTGGTGGATTCAAAGAAAGGGAATTCATGGAATGTTTGCAGGATGGCGTTTTGGAACAGCTTGTGATGGAGCCCACAAGGGAGCAGGCTATTCTGGACTTAGTGCTATGTAATGAACCAGACTTTATAAAAGACCTTAAAGTAAGGGAACACTTAGGAGGCAGCGATCATAATATGGTAGAGTTCAGTCTGCAGTTTGAAAGAGAGAAGGCAAAATCGGATGTAATGGTGTTACAGTTAAATAAAGGTAACTACAGGGGCATGAGAGAGGAATTGACGAAAATTGACTGTAAGCAGATCCTAGCGGGGAAAACAGTAGATCAACAATGGCAGGAGTTTCTGGGTGTAATTGAGGACACAGTGCAGAGGTTCATCCCAAAGAAAAGAAAGATTATCCGGGGTGGGATGAGACAGCCATGGCTGACAAAGGAAGTCAGGAAATATATCAAAGAAAAAGAGACAGCCTATAAAGTGGCCAAGAGCACTGGGAAATCAGAAGATTGGGAAGGCTACAAAAACAAACAGAGGATAACGAAGAGAGCAATAAGGAAGGAGAGGATCAAATATGAAGGTAGGCTAGCTAGCAATATTAGAAATGATAGTAAAAGCTTCTTTCAATACATAAGAAACAAACGAGAGGCAAAAGTAGATATTGGGCTGCTCCAAATTGATGCTGGAAGGCTAGTGATGGGAGATAAGGAAATAGCTGAAGAACTTAATAAGTACTTTGCGTCTGTCTTCACAGTGGAAGACATGAGTGGTATGCCAACAGTTAGGGAGAGCCAGGGGCAGAGTTGAGTATGGTAGGCATTACAAAATAGAAAGTGCTGGAAAAGCTAAAAGGTCTAAAAATTGATAAATCTCCTGGCCCCGATGGGCTACATCCTAGAGTTCTGAGGGAGGTGGCTGAGGAAATAGCGGAGGCTTTGGTCGTGATCTTTCAAAAGTCACTGGAGTCAGGGAAAGTCCCAGATGATTGGAAAATTGCTGCTGTAACCCCCTTGTTTAAGAAAGGATCAAGGCAAAAGATGGAAAATTATAGGCCGATTAGCCTAACCTTGGTAATTGGTAAAATTCTAGAATCCATTGTCAAGGATGAGATTTCTAAATCCCTGGAAGTGCAGGGTCAGATTAGAACAAGTCAGCATGGATTTAGTAAGGGGAGGTCGTGCCTGACAAACCTTTTAGAATTCTTTGAAGAAGTAACAAGTATGTTAGACCAGGGAAACCCAGTAGATGTCATCTATCTAGACTTCCAAAAGGCCTTTGATACGGTGCCTCACGGGAGGCTGCTGAGCAAGGTGAGGACCCATGGTGTTCGAGGTGAGCTACTGGCTTGGATTGAGGATTTGCTGTCTGACAGAAGGCAGAGAGTTGGGATAAAAGGCTCTTTTTCGGACTGGCAACTGGTGACGAGTGGTGTCTCGCAGGGTTCAGTGTTGGGGCCTATATTAATGATCTGGATGAAGGGACTAGGGCATTCTGGCGAAGTTTGCCGATGATACAAAGATAGGTGGACGGGCAGGTAGAACTAAGGAGGTGGGGAAGCTGCAGAAAGATTTAGACAGTTTAGGAGAGTGGTCCAGGAAATGGCTGATGAATTTCAATGTGAGTAAATGTGAGGTTTTGCACTTTGGAAAAAAGAATACAAGCATGGACTATTTTCTAAATGGTGAGAAAATTTGCAAAGGAGAAGTACAAAGGGATCTGGGAGTGTTGGTCTAGGATTCTCTAAAGGTTAACTTGCAGGTAGAGTCCGTAATTAAGAAAGCAAATGTAATGTTGTCGTTTATCTCAAGAGGGTTGGAATATAAAAGCAGCGATGTGCTGCTGAGGCTTTATAAAGCTCTAATTAGGCCCCATTTAGGATACTGTGTCCAGTTTTGGGCCCCACACCTCAGGAAGGACATACTAGCCCTGGAGCGTGTCCAGCGGAGATTCACACAGATGATCCCTGGAATGGTAGGTTTAACGTATGATGAACGGCTAAGGATCCTGGGATTGTACTCATTAGAGTTTAGAAGGTTGAGGGGAGATCTAATAGAAACTTAGAAGATAATGTATGGTTTAGAAGGGGTGGACACTAGGAAGTTGTTTCCGTTAGGCAGGGAGACTAGGACCCGTGGGCACAGCCTTAAAATTAGAGGGGGTAAATTTAAAACTGAAATGAGACGATATTTCTTCAGCCAGAGTGAGGTGGGCTTGTGGACTTCATTGCCACGGAGTGCAGTGGAGGCCAGGACGTTGGATGCCTTCAAGGCAGATCGACAAATTCTTGATCTCAGAAGGAATCAAGAGCTACAGGGAGAGTGCAGGGAAGTGGAGTTGAAATGCCCATCAGCCATGATTTAAATGGCGGAGTAAACTTGATGGGCCGAATGGCCTTACTTCCCCTTCTATGTCTTATGGCCTTAATAGTCTTTCACCAACTATTTTCAAAATAGTATATTTCTTCAAGGCAGCATGTTTTCTTACAGTAAGTTGGAAGACCAGTTAAGAACAATCTTGGATTAACTATGGAGGATTAAAATGTATCCCTCTTTAATTCAAATACACAGTTGTGCGCAGAGTGTTAGAGTGACGGCACTTTGCAAACCTGTCCTGTAACTGCCACATTTCAGTGAGTACTGAAAGAAGAGCAGCATCTCAATGGAGAAGCTATTGCTAGGTGACAAACAGCAGACCCTTAACGATTTTCCAAAACTGTTGGTCTGACTATTAATATAATGAAGCCCATCTTTCATCTCTCCCTTAAAACTTTGGCTTGTAGTTGCCAGTTGGTCAGTTGATTTCTATAAACTGAAGACAGTCCTGAGTTCTGTTTGAGCTTTTTAATGTTTGAGTTCCAAGGAGTCACATGGTGAGCTCTTTGCAACTTAGGTACTATCCAAATCTTTCATTTTCCAATTCTCTCAATCCAGAACAATATGTGTATGTCTACCAATTCATATATTTCTTATTTGCTGGCTTTGTAGTGTACTGGCAAAAGAGGATCAGCACTCAACATATTCCATCGACCAGTAACACTTCTGATATGGTAAGAAAGCATTATTTGTGAATGCCATCAACTGATTTATAGATTCTAACTGTTCATCAAAACATATCTGTCTGGGTGCAATCATCAAACAAAGATGAGTGAACCATGTCCAGCACCAGCAAATCTGTTTCTGTTGATCAGGAAGAATATGTGATTATGTTCAAATGTTTCCACTACTCTTCTGCACTGAAATTTGGTGATATTGTATTGGAGTTAAGAAAATGATGTATTTTCTTTACCTCTATACTTGTGAAAGTATGTATTTTTGACTTTCCCAGTGATCATTGAGTAAATGCACTCAATAGTCTTACTATCCGTTGCACTTGATGAAAAATTCTTGGGTCCACTTATTCCTCACATCAGCATGTCTTCTGACTGTTAAAGTTTTTTTTGTACTGGAAAGCCCAAGTCCACTCAAACCAAAATGATTAAAACAGAGAAATGAAATAATCTGTCCCATTATTGAATGAGGAACTAAATTGTATCATTTACCTGTACTGGAAGGAAGAGTTCACGACAAAGTTAATTCATTGTTTGAGAACAGCTTTGAAATGTCTGAGAATGTAAACAACATTATGCCCTTTTACTTTTTTCTTTTTTAAAAATCTCTTCTTCTGAAAGTGATTTTCATATTTTTCCACATTGAGTATCTTCTTCTATCTATCTCCCAACTAACTTGTGTCTCACTAAAATTTTTTGCAGTCTCCCCACACTTTGCTGTTTTCTTTATCATCTTTTGTTTTAATGCTTTCTAATACTGTTCTGGCAAGCTTATTATTCTTCATTCTGTAAACTTTGGATCATTTAGAATTCTGTTCTCAACATTGTATTCCACATCAAATCCTATTTTCTCATCACGGCCAGTAACTCTTGTTGACTTGCAATGATATGCAAAATTCTCATCCATGTGTTCATATTCCTCATGATTTGGCTTCTCCTGGTCTCTCACCCCCTCTAGCCCTATAAATTCTGTATCTAAACCACTTGTCATCTGTATGACTCTGGACTCTTCTCCACCCCCTCCTCAATTTTCTCTAACATTATTGAGAGTAATTAGACAACTAAGCCCCACAGAATGGAATTTCTTCATTAAACCCATCTGACTCGTAATTTTTCTCATCTTAAGACGACTTTTGGCCACACCCCGTGCACCTGAAAATAAGTCAATAATGCACTTTGTATCTACAATTTATCTAATAATTTGTTGAAAATTGAATATGGTAATTGTCCTAATGGGGAGGAAATAGTAAAGGATAAAGTGCAAAATTTTCTAGTACATTTTCTGTCTTTGTTACTGATGCTACATTGTGAATAACTCAAATTTTCTGTTGTATCCATGAATGAGGAGGGGAAAACGGTTAACACAGTTTCAAATGTCCACTTTCTTACAGCCAATAAAGTTAGAAAATCCTTACAAAGAACCTCCCAAAAAGTGCATTCTGTGTGGTGTTCCAGTAGACTACAAGAACGTACAGGTTTGTCCATATTATTCACTGAATATCGAGAAGAGATGTAAATGAGATTTTCTTTAAAAAAGATGAGGATAGGTAGTCTGTGTTAAGCCAATGAAAGCGTACAATATTACTAAGTGTAAGTATTAAAATACCCGCAACACTTTTACTGTGGTTGAATGCATCAGTGACACTGTATAGCAGCAGTTTATGATCATTCTCCTTCCAGTTAATCCTTCATTCATATTCCCATTTATCTGATTCTTGACACAAGAATGAAAGAGCTAGGCTGATGAAAGAATATTCTCTCTAAATATGTGGGGCATATATCTCTTCTGTCTTTAAATTTTGGTCGTAAAACCAAAATCCTGATGATGAATGCAAAATATAAAATATCCATGCTGTTCTTCCGAACTTCCAGCTTAAAATGAATAGCCTTGATTTTATAATCAGTGGCAAAGGAATGACATTTAAAATTTAGAAAAGCCAAAGTGCTTTTGACCTGTTATTATTCAGAGTCAGTTTTGGGTGTGGAAAGAGGTCCTTTGGACCATGGTGTCCTTGTTAGTTACTAAACACCTACCTACCCAAGTCCCGTCTACTAGCATGTGGCCTGTTGCCTTGTATGCTGTGGCATTTCAAGTGTTTGTTTAAATCCTACATGTTTTAATGCCTGCTACCTCTGCCACCCTTTCAGGCAATGACTTCCAGTGAAAAGCAACATACTATGGATTCTGGAATTACTAAGCAGCTCTGGCAGCGTGTATTGGGAGAGACATAGTTAATATTTCGGGCTGATGACCTTTCAGTAGAACTGACAAGTGAGTTAGCCAAAGATATAAAGTTTTCCAGCAAAGAAAGAGGCCCTTTGGGCCTTTGTGTCTGCATTGGTTATTAAAAACCTATCTGGTCTGTAGTCCTTTATATGATGTCACTTCAAGCGATCATCTAAATATTTCTTGAATGTTGTGATTGATCCTGCCTGTGCCAACCTTTTAGAAGTGGGCTCGAGACACATCCTAACTGTTAATAAAACTCAACTCCATTTCAGAGACCGTGCATTAAATGAGCAACAAGGTGGGATTCATTTCTACTGTTTTGTGCTCATTGATGTGATGGATTGGATGGTTTTTCCACTCTGGTTACCTGTCATACTTTGTCGCACTTCCAAGTTAGGTGCAACTTCATCTGCTCCGCCATGATTAAATGTCTTCGTTCTGGTTTCATTTTCAGACAATCGTCTGTTTTCACTCCTTATGAATTGTCTGAATGACACTGCATAAATTATCTGTAAGTGGGCAATGGGTCCATGCCCACCAATTATCAGTTTGACTGCAAAGCTCATTGCACAACAAATGCCCAAAGCAAATGTAAGTTTTAAAACTCACTTGCAATTGAAAACAAAGAAAGAAATTTGGCGATTGGCAGGATTGTAAATGGGTGGCTAAACCAAATAGAAAAGGATGCCAACTATAGAGTTTAAAAGTGAGTAAGATCCTAACAAGGTGAACTTGTAAAGGCTGACTCTTTTTGTAGATGAGTCTAGAACTAAGGAGGGTTATATAAAAATTAGGTGTTGCTGTTTTAGGACAAATTATGATTTTTTTTTTCTGAGCATTGTGTGACTTTGGAACTCTGTTTCAGAAGGCAGTGGAGATGGTGCTATTGAATATTTTAAGGCAGAAGTAGATTCTTGTTAGGCAAGAAAAGTTGGCAAGCAGATGGCGATTATAGAATTCAAAACACAAACAAATTGTCCATGATTTTATTGAATGGCCGAGCAGGTTCCTTGGACTGAATGGCAGCATGGTGGCTCAGTGGTTAGCACTTTTGCCTCACAGCGCCAGGGACTCTGATTCGATTCCATCCTCGGATGAGTGTGTGTGGAATTTGCACATTCTCCTAGTGTAAGCCTGGATTTCCGCTGGGTGCTCTGGTTTCCTCCTGCAGTCCAAAGATGTGCAGATTAAATGATTGGCCATGCTAAATTATCTGTAGTGTTCAGGGATGTGCAGGCTACTTGGGCTAGCCTTGGTAAATGCAGGGTTACAATGTTATGGTGGAGGGATGAGTCTGAGTGGGATGCTCTTTGCAGTCTTGGTGGTATGGAACTTTTGGGCAGAAAAGCCTATTCCTAGACTGTGGGGGTTCTGTGGCTCTACTAATTTGTATGTTCAGCCATTTCCTTTTTTTAAAACAGCTTTTGTCCCAGTTTATATCCCCATATACGGGTCGTATCTTTGGGAGACACATAACAGGTAAGATACTATATACTTTTGAGTCTTCAACATTCCAAGGGGGAGAGTTTGTTTTCTTTCATGTTGGCAAAAGCTTGGATCCACTCCATTGTGTGTCTTTAAGCATACAGTTTACATTAGTGATTGGGATTCCAGCTAAACTCAGACACAGAGATAGCTAGAACTGCAGATGTTGGAGTCAGAGATAACACATTTGTGGAGCTAAAGGAACACAGCAGGCGAGGCAGCATCAGATGAGCAGGAAAGTTGGCATTTCGGTCGGGACCCTTCTTCAGAAATGGGGAGGGGAGCTCAGAAATAGAGAGAGAGGAGGGGTGGGGCTGGGGCTGGGGAAGTTAGGTGGGATGGCGATAAGTATCCGGTGTCACAATGATGCCACCCACAAATTGGAGAAGCAGCATCTCATATTCCACCTTGGGAGCCTACAGCTCGATGGCCTAAACATGGATTTTACTAGTTCAAAATCTCCCCTCATGACGAACCAGCCCTCTCATCCCTGCCTCCTTTACCTGACAGAACCTGTCCATATTCTTTCCCATCTATCACCACTCCCACCTCACTGACCAATCCTGACCACTGCCTACATGCACACACCTATCATGAGAATGTGGAGTAGAGTTAGAATCTGATCAGCCATTATGTTAATAATTGGTCAAGTAGGCCTCTCAAGGCTTGCTTTTGCCCCTTGTTTGTATGTTCAACATATTGCTGAAAAACATCAATCCAAGGTAGAAGAAGCTTCTGATCCTGAGAAGTGTTCATGCTTAAATAAGTAAATATACCTGTTACTTGATACATATGTTGAACAAATGTGTGAAATTTCCTGAATGAAGATTTTCAATTGTCAGCTGTGGAAAAACTAAAAGACGTATCATGCACCTGTCCTACAGTTGTGTAAGTACGGTAAATCCATTGTTTTAATTGAGATCTCTTTCTAGGTTTATGTGGAAAGAAACAAAAACAAATTTCTAAGGCCATCAAAAAAGCCCAGCAAATGGGTATGTGATTTAAACCTAATTTAAATTCTAAAACTGACATTGAATACCTTTTGCGTAACTGCAATTCTTTTTCTGTATTTTGCTTTGGGAATTGTACTGTCCCAAAGGAATAGGGTGGGGAGAGGCTTGGAGACAAAAGTGATCTTGTATTACCCACACTATACCTAGGGCCATTCCTTTATCTTCATTTAAAGATCTTGCATTATTGAAATTTGTTTTAAGACTTTATTGCGTGTCTGATACCACAAAATTTGCTTTGATATCAATCCTAAAAATACAATTTACTAGTTTGAAAATGGTCATTTTGACCTATTCTTGTAAATGAGTATAATACTCTGGATTTTGCTTTTCTACTTCCTTAGCTATTGTGTGCTTCCGTAAGATCTCCTCTGACCTTCCTTTGCAATACCTAAATATGTCATTCCTCTTAACTCATCTCCTGCAAATCAGTCTCTCAGTTCTTTGGTATAGTGTCTCAGTAGCCAGAACTGGAGTACTACGAGCATAGTGTGACCTAGAGACCCATACAGTTTAAACTTCTTTTAACTGTAGTATTGTTTGGCTATTACATTTAATATTCATTATTGATTGAACACGTTGATATAAATGCCTGAATCTTGTTGATCATCCACCTTCGTTATTTCAACATAATTTATATGCATTTGTGGCATGTTACCCTTCCCGTAACCATTACTTTCCACTAGTTTGTAATTAGAATGTTATCATTCTGCCACTTTGAGATATGCAGTTCATTCAGCAACTGGAGATACTTCATTTCGTTATAGTGAAATAATTGTGTTCTCAGCATTGAGCCCTGGTTACTCCCCACCATAACTCAATTTATTCCAAATGATAGGCAGAAGCTAAAGACTACTTTGTCCCGATTGAAATATTTGTCATTCACCTGTTGAGATTTTCTTCCTGTTCTATTAATGATTTTCTTTTCCTTTGTAGGATTTATGTCGGTCACATTTAAAGATCCTGCTTTCCTAAAAGATCCAAATATTTGTGATTTCAAACTTTGAGATGATCCTCAACCTCAGCGACGATTTATGATGCAGTGCTCTAAGTTTTTCAATTATGTTTCTAGAATCAATAAAATGTATTAAATGATGATGCGTGGAAAGATTTATTCTACACACATTTAATGCAAAAGAGAATCTGTTTGAGATCTTCTCTTCTTGCACCATTGCTTGGGCCTAAAGATAACCACTCTGGTGTGTGGGTCCTTGGGTAATAAAATAATCAAATACTGGATTTGCTAGGCCTAACACATGGTATTTGGTTGAAGGATGATTGGGATTTTGGGCCTCCATATTGGGCTTGTCAGAGATGTTGTAACAGGTGACACCTTTTGTGGATATATCTCCAGTTCAGGTAGTCGTTGATTTGCAAAAATTTCTAGTCCATCACATTTATTTCATTGTTTTCAGGGGTGAATTTGAGATGCTTTTGAACGCCGTCCTTGTAGCTGCTTACTGGAATGAAGCTTGAAATAGGAGAGTTTGTCTTGTCAAGCATATAGATATCCAAACAGTGTTTTGGCCAATGCAGCTGCTTAATGAAAATCAAACAAACAATGGGCAAAGAGTAGGCTACTTGCCCCTTCAAGCATACTCCTCCATGCAACAAAATAATACCCAACTTGATTTTAACCTCAATTCTATTTTCCTATTCATCCCCAATAATCTGATCCTTTTGGTAATTAGGAATGTCTACCTTCACCTTTTAAAATATTTTAAGATTCTACATCTACTGCCTTGCAATGAAGGGAATTCTAAAGACTCTTGGAGAACAAAAAGGTATCCTGCTCTTTTAATTGAAGTCCCCTTTCTTTAAACTATGACCCAAAGTTTTAAATATCTCCCAAGAAGAAATATCCTTTCAACAACCAGTGGACAAGTCCCGTTAGAATCTTGGATGTTATAGTTAAGTCAACTGACTCTTCTAAACTCCGGAAGATACAGGCCAAGCTTATCTAGCCTTTTCTCATAAGGTAATAACAGGTATTAGTTGAGTAAAACTTTTCTGAGCTACTTCCAACAAGTTAACATCACCGTAAAATACAGTGACCAATATCATGTTTAGTTAAGGCAAAACCCCCTATTCTTGCAATCACAATAAACTGAAACATTTGTAAATTATCAGAAGCTGCCTTTAATCGTATACTTCAGAAATTTCTCAAATACTGAAAGAATTACTCAACTTATGTTGGTTGTGTACATACAATAAAGACCCTTCATGTAAACAAGCTAAATCTCATAATTCCATTATTAATCTATATTAAGTTGTCCAACCAACAGTGTCTGTCTCTGAATGTTCAGATTTCGATTCTTATGCAGTGTGGTTCTTCAAAATTCTGCTGTGGAAAAATCCTGAGGTTGAATTATTACAGGATTTTGTCTATGAAGTTTCTGATGTGACATTATTGATGATCTTTTAGGTCCCATTCTTCTACAACATGCATTGCTCTTCTGCAATCAAGTCTCTAGCTTGCCTTCTTATCGGGAGTAGCTTTTCTATTCCTTGCATTTGATGCTAGCTGTCTATTCAAAACATAGTGCCATCAACACCTTCACCTCAGAACATTACTTAAATGCAGGCAGTCTTATATGCAAGGTTTCCCTTTGGTTACAGGCTGTAAGTTATCAAGCAATCGTTACCTTCTTTCTCCCAGGAAACAACTTGTGTTGCTTCAACTCATCAGGGATGGTTCATTGGCTCATTGCTTTTAATCCTTTCTAACAGCTTCTTGTCCCTTTCATTTCAGGAAACAGTTTATTCCAGAAATTTAGAAGTTGCACGACACCAAGTTATAGTCCAACAGGTTTATTTGAAATCACCAGCTTTCAGAATGCTGCTGTTTCATCATTTACTTACAAACAGCCCTCATTTAACTAGAGCTTTAAAACCTCATTCTGTATGGAGATGTGGAGCTACGAACAACAAGTAATTATGACTAACAGATTACAGTCTTATAAGTTTTATACTTTATTAGATATAACATTCATTCAAGGAAATTAAGAACATGTTTTTCATGTAAATTATTTTTCCAAAAGCACATGACTTGCTACTGCCACCTCAATGTAATTTAAAGGTAGTCAAGTAGAAATGTGAATGATTTATGAGTAGTGGATGACATGAATTGTCAGAGTACAGGTGCTGGATGTGGACTTTGTCGCTGGGACACTGAAGGAGCAGAGTTGTTTGTAAACAACAGAGTGATAGGTATCACAAGTCTGTGTATTGCCACAATAGAGTTTGCAGCCTACGAGAGACTATAACTCTAGACAGGCTATCAGATTCATAAATGAACATGCAAAAGGCTATTTGAAAGATCAGTTCTTGCAATGAACAGGCCATTACAATTAAGTAGACTACAGTGACAGGAAAAAAAAAACAATGTAACATCTAAAGTATAAATGTTTATTTTTTTGTAAAGGGAAAAATTACACACTGGCTTTACTTGATACAGTGGTACATTTTCAACAGTATTACACAAGGGAATATTGATGACATGGTTATGCACACTTGCAGCTCCACACTTTAGGACTGGTGTAACCATGGAGATGGGGCTAGGGTTGATATTAGCCTGGCATGAAGAAATACACAAAAATACAGGTGGGCTTAACTTTTCTGCAGTTGGGGATCAATTATGCTATATTCCTATCATCCAGTAACAACCAGACCCTCAGGAATTTTGGTGAGGGAATTTGTTTAGGATTCCACCAGCAAAACAGTGCTCAGTAGTGGTAATAGGGACATCTTCTGAAGGTCTCTGCACAGGCTTAGTGACCAAATTAGAATTTGAAAGACCATTGATGCTAGTTGCAACAGTCAACAGCACAGGCTGTTTCCCAAAGTGGTTGTATTCAGGGCATGCACAGATAACATACATGAACGTGCCATGCTGGTCACATCATCAGCATTCGTTTGATAGAATAGTGACATGAATTGATTTGTGGCCACATTTTATGTCATTAACTTCTTCTGGCACTTAATTCACTGGGATGGCACATGATGTTGCCCAGGGATCTGTAGACAGCCCTTAGTTTTTCACCACAAATCTGAGTGACTTAAATAAAGGAATACTGAGCTGTACAAACAGGTTTGTTGATAACACAGTCAGCCAACACAGGTATTGTGTAGATGGGAGGAGGAAGGAGAAAAAAAAACTATGGAAGCTGTAGATCAAATGAAAATCGTTAAGGCCATCCACGTAGGATCAAGGATGATAAACTGTCATGTTTTTGGAACAGTGCAAAAAGGTGCAAAGGAATTTAAAAGTCTACACACACAACACTTTTTGTACTTGTGCGCTACTTTTTAATTAAAAGTGGCAGTGGAATTTTGATTTCAATCTGATTTCAAGGGATTGAATTCCAAAGTGAAGTGATGCTGCAGCCTTGCAGGGCTAGTATATTTGAAAATCAGGCTGATAGAATTTGAAATTCTCTTCCACACAAAAGACTGGATGTTTAGTCAACAATGCCAAAACAGAGAAGGAGATCATTAAGTATGGGTGTTAAATGTTAAATCACAGGCACACAAATTGAGTATGGACCAGCATGGTCTAATAGAATGCAGAACAAAACTTAAGTGGCTGAATTTTCTGTAATTAAGTGCCCCTCATATCTAGAGAATGGGTGATAATGCACTGCCTGTCTGTCTAGGATGGACCATTACTTCTTTTGCTCAAGCCTCACTAATGCTAGCACATTGCGCTGGAGAGTCCCTCCAGTTGATACTCGGTTATCTAAATAAATACAGAAGTGACCATCTCTGACCTCTCAGAACTTGCCGACAAAGCTTCGCCATTGAAGCAATCATCTATGACTGCATCTTAACATTTGTATCTTTCAGCTTTTAAAGAAGCAATGGGTGCAGTCATAAGAAATGTCCTCACTCTGTCAATGGTCTGTGGAACTGAGATCTGCTATTGTTGCTAGGACATTGATGGAGTACTGAAGCTGCTACTATTACATGCGTTGTCGACAACAGTTTGTCCAACCTATATCATTTTTTAATACTGTGTTCCATTTTATTACTACAGTTTGAAATTAGGCCATTAAAGTCCATGACCACACACAATTTTAAAGATATAGCCTGCTCCACAGTAAGACCACCATTACTTCCTTAATCAATGTCAATCCTTTATTTGTTCCCGTTTATTCTTTCTCAGTAACTTGAGCAGAACAGTAACAGTCTGTAGTCAGATGACTCGTGCTCTACATACGTTAATAACATCAAAAACATGTCATACTGCAGATATATAGTGGGAGTAACCAGCATTACCTCACTAGCTTTCAATCCGCCACTCTGTGCTGACAAACAAACCTGATTAGCCAAATTTTCTCAAATTGAACACTCAGGTCGTAACTTTTGGTCCCTGTAAGAAAATTGTGCTCTCTACCTATTGATTTCTTCCCAGCTCTTGCAAAGGCTTCAGGCTGACCAAACTGTTCATAACCTCTCCATTCTATGTGAACCTGAACTTCTGACCCCAAATGCTCTCCATCAAAAATACAACTCCATAATTGTGCACCTGATGTGTAGTGACTCTTGGTTCAGCAAAGCATTTGTTAAATCGCCTCCAACACTACAATCCTGAAACTGTTCTTCCTCCAATTCCACACCTTTTTAAACCCACCACTTTAGTTCCAAAATACAGCCAGATATGTCTAATCTAGGCCTAGCTTGGGAATCCTCTTCCTATATATCTTTACCGTTGTTTTACTTTTTAAAGGTTACTTCTTTCATTCAGTTTTTGGTCAGCTGTCTGACCGTGCTTTTTGGCTGCTAAGTTTTGTCTGATTAACCTCATGAAGCACTTTGGGATTCATCAGCAGTGAGCTTTGCTTGTACCCACAACATCTAAACCTCAATTCTGAACATCAGTTTCCAACAGCAGCCATTGTTACAGGCTTCAACAGAGTTGTCAAGTCAGCATCAAATCTGTTTTACACTTGAAAATTAGCTTGAGCTTGGGTTGTTTGTAGATGTGCACGAGATAGTAACTTTTTTTCAAAAATATGACTTTGCATATCCGACCCTACAAACTTAAAAAAACCTAGGTTTGCATTTATTTACCTTACAATCTGTAGTTTAGTTTTGACTCGTGCTTACTTATTATTGAACAGAACAATGGTTTCACCCTTGCTGCATCTCCCCCCACCAATGCTTCAAACTTGAAGAAAGTACCTATTCATCTTAGATGACCACTCGGTAACAGGTTCCATTTTAGGCATTTACTGAGAGAAGTTTATCAAGTGACCTGGAGTGCACAGTATGAAAGCTGGATGTCAAAGTTGGGGAAAGAGTTTAAAAAAAAAATGCTGAAACCAACTGCTTTTCAAAGGCTAAGGGCAGAAGAGAAGAGAAATTTAATTCCAGGCACAAAAAGTGGAACAACTGTATTCTAAACCACATTTTAACCTCACCATAGGTGCATTGATTCTGCAAAAGTATTAAAATCATTTAGGCCTTCAGTTTTGCTATCGAATGTCTCAAACAAGATTAAGTCACCACAATTTTTTAAAAAAGCAAAATACTTCCCTCCTCCCTAAGTTGCAACATGCTTTCCATCTGAAGAAATGCGAACATCCTTTTCAGCATATGTATGGAAAAAGATTTGGCACTTTGCATTTCACAAGTGGGAATTGCTTCATTGCATTTCAGGTCCAAGTGTCTGGAAAGTTCAGAATGTTGGTGAAGCTGAAGGCGCTAAATCATTGCTGTACTGATCCAGCACATCCCCTTCATTCTCTGATCCAGTCAGCCTGTTCACCAAATCATTTTCACTGTCTTCACTGTCTTTACTTGCTGATCTCCTGACCTTTGGCCAGACTGTCCTCCGTTTCTTACCCCGACTTAGGCGATTAAGACAGTTTTTTGCCTTCCGTTTACACGTAATCCCAGACGCGTTAGCCCTTTCTGAGGATGACGTATGGATACTTTTGGCTGAGGCCCGAGTGAAAGTGTCCTTTACGTTAACCCTATTATCTTCATTGTGACACTGGACCGGAACTACTTGACCATCTCTTGTAATTGACACAGACTGTAAAAGTTTTGAGTTTGGGAAAGCTTTCTTCAAAGCCTGACATAAGTGTATGTTCTTTTCTACCAAGTCATGATTCTGTCTCTCTCCTGTAGTTAAAACACGGAAAAATGTAAATACATTTGCATTAATGCCAATATAAAACTATTGAAAAATAAAAGTTGTAAATCCATTAAAGATGCAATTTTATATTTCTTCCTTTCACCAGCTTCACCTGAATAAGAACATAAGAACTAGGAGCAGTAGTAGTCCATTCGGCCCTTCGAGCCCGCTCTGCCATTCAATAAGATCATGGCTGATCTTTTCGTAGACTCAGATCCACTTACCCTCGTTCCCATTGTATCCCTTAATTTCTTTATTGCCCAAAAAAACTACCTTAGCTTTAAAAATGTTTACTGAAGCAGCTTCAATTAATTCACTGGGAAAGGAATTCCATAGATTAACAACCCCTTGAGTGAAGAAGTTCGTTCTCAATTCAGTCCTAAATCTGCTCCCTCCAATCTTGAGGCTATGCCCTCTTGTCCTAGCTTCACCTGCAAGTGAAAACATCCTCTCTACTTCTATCTTATCTATTCCCTTCATAATTTTGTGTGTTTCTATAAGATCCCCCCTCAATTGTCTGAATTCCAATGAATAGAATCCTAATCTACTCAGTTTCTCCTCATAAGACAACCCCCTCAACTCTGGAATCAACCTAGTGAACCTCCTCTGTGCCCCCTCCAGTGCCAGTACGTCCTTTCTCAAGTAAGGAGACCAAAACTGCACACAGTACTCCAGGTGTGGCCCCACCAACACCTTGTACAGCTGCAACATAACCTCTCTGCTTTTAAACTCAATCCCTTTAGCAATGAAGGACAAAATTCTATTTGCCTTCCTAATTACTTGTACCTGCAGACCAACCTTCAGTGATTCCTGCACAAGGACTCCCAGGTCCCTCTGCATAGCAGCATGCTGCAACTTTTTACCTTTCAAGTAATAATCCTTTTTACTATTAGTCCTACCAAAATGTATGACTTCACATTTATTTACACTGTATTCCATCTGCCAGACCTTTGCCCACTCACTCAATGTATCTATGTTCCTCTGCAAAGTTTCACAGTCCTCTGCACACTTTGCTGTGCCACTCATCTAAGTGTCATTTGCAAACTTTGACACCCTACACGTGGTCCCCAACTCCAAATCATCTATGTAAATCTTTAAAATTGCAGTCCCAACACCAATCCCTGAGGCACACCACTAGTCACTGACTGCCAGCCAGAATAGCACTCATTTATCCCCACTCTCTGCTTCCTGTTAGTCAACCAATCCTCTATCCATGCTAATACTTCATCCCTAACGCCATGTATCCTTATCATATGCAGCAGCCTCTTGTGCGGCACCTTGTCGAAGGCCTTTTAGAAATCTAGGTACACCACATCCACTGGGTCCCCATTGTCTACTTGGCTCGTAATGTCTTCATAGAATTCCAAAAGATTTGGCAAACATGACCTGCCCTTCATGAACCCATGCTGTGCCAACCCAATGGGACAACTTCTATCGAGATGCCTTGCTATTTCTTCCTTGATCATAGACTCAAGCATCTTTCCCACTACAGAAGTTAAGCTAACTGGTCTGTAATTCCCCATCCTTTGTCTACCTCCCTTTTTAAACAGTGGCGTCACATTTGCTGTTTACCAATCTGCTGGGACTGCCCCAGAGTCCAGTGAATTTTGGAGAATTACCGCCAGTGCACCTGCTATTTCTAGTCCCAAATCAGGTCATAAAATGTGCAACATACAGGAGAGAAAGAGGGTCTTCAGCCCACCATGTCTATCCTGACCAGTAAACACCAAACTATACCAATCTCATTTACTTGCACTCGGTCCACAGCCTTTTAAGTGCTCATCCTGATGCTTCTTATATGTTGCCAAGCAGCATTCTGCGAATGTGCTCAAGTGTCCTTTCTTTATATGCAATTGTTGGCAGGCTAGTCAATCATCTCAACCCATTAGAACCAAGTCTAACATTGTCTCCATCTAAGGTTACAAGCTTCATAAGTAGAAGTTATTGAATAGCAATCCAGAGTATTGTCTAATTTTTCAGCTTCCTGAACTTGGGGTTGCTGGAATTAGCAGTAGTAGCCCCAATTTTACCCTGGCTTAGAGCAGTTAAAATACCAAAAACCAAATGGTAAGTTAATTCTAATGCTTCTTCTACTTCAGTACAAATGAGAGGTAAACGCATCATGTATGACCACGCCCATTCATAATATCCTACGGTATTCTAATAGGCAGCACACATGAAGCTCACTTTTGTGAGAGAAGTGCATTATTTATCCTCATGAGCTTTCAAATTTTATTTACCACTGAATGAAAAAAATCCCTTGTGGTCTATTCGTCTGTGTCAATAAACGGCTACAAAGGAGCGACCATAAATTTCTCGTGCTCGAGCTATAATATGGATACATAGCCTTACTCTCATTCTAGGAAGACAACACTGCACAGTCTTGGATTTAACTTTAGTTTCTGTTTCAGGTTTCTTATCATAACCTTAACATCGTTTTGAAAGCTCCAACCTCTGTTATTAACTTGTAATGCTATTAAAAATGATACATTGTGCGAGAGGAGACGGTCCCAACCTTTAGTTGTGAGGTCCATGACAATGTTGGCCATGGAACTCAGACTGAATTTTGACAATATGACACCGCTTTAAATACTGATGCTTTTATATTGGTAGAAACAACATTATAGTTGTTCTGAGGCTCAACTGTGGCCGCAGCCAGACGTTGAAATATTGGTCTTGTCACATAAAGCATGATGTATTAAAATGGAGTGACAATGAGAAAAAATTCAGGAAGGCGTATGCTAGAATATGGAGACCAGTACTGACCAGTTCTTAGTTCCTACCTGGAATCAGCGTGCACAGCCTTTTCTTCTCAGATACCATTTTCCTGAGTCGTTGCACATCACTTAGTAAACATTCCACTGAGCGTTCACTTTCTTCTACCTTTAAACAAGTGGTCTATGACAAGGTGGGATTTAAGTAACGAAAATGTGGAATTTATTATCCATACAAGTTGAAAGTTCTTGAACAAAAATGCATACCTAAAGCAAAAATAACATTTCAAATGTCTTGAATGGTCAATCGCACGGACAAATATATATAGTTTTATTTCATGAATTTGAGGATTTGTCTTTTTTATTGATCTTGATTATTATATCACTATCTCTTTTATTCCACTTTGCCATCAACTTGCCATGCTAAAGATTACTTATCTTTCTGCTGTTTTCATAGGAAAGAGTAAGTAGCATTTGTACCCAAGTGTGGGAAGGAGAAACATTCAGCTAGAGTGGCAGGTCAGCTGAGTTTGGGAACAAAAAATGACAGCCATGTGTGAAAAACAATGCATTATGGTCATGTGATTAGCAAAAACTGATCAGATCCAAGACACAATCTATACAGGCAAATAAGCAAAAAGATGAAATTTTAAATGTTCTGTGAAAAATAATTACTGACAATATTCAAGTAGGTGGTTTGGCAAACACAAAGATGAATCAAGAGATTTCAAGACAAAAAAATCGCTTTGTGAAATGGGTTGATGAGTAGAATATGCAATTGAATATGGATAAGGTGACAGAAAAACATGAAAACACACTCAATGGAAAGACTATACACAGTGAGAACCAGAGGTTCAAATGCAAAATTTCCTAGTGGTACGATAGAACTATCCGGATGAGTAATTAAAAAGAACAAGAGCACAGAATATAATAGTAAACTATGCATTTGAGCAAAATGCATATTTAGCTGCAACTGGAGCACAGCTGGCATTATGTGCAGTTTTGGTCACCCATTATGAATTAAAACCATGCATTTAAGTTCACAGGCTTAATGGCTCAATATCTATTCTATGTAATTGCTTTTCATTCCTAGACATCAATACAACTGACATAGAATCCCAATTTTGCAGAACAGGAGACCATTTGGTCCATTTGTGCAGCCACTTTGAAATAATTAGTCTTTTATTTTGTTTCCTCCTATAATGTTTTCTTTTCAAGTGTATATTCCATTTCTTTTTGTAAATTAATACTGAATTTGCTTCTCTCCCTTCCCCTGCTTTCAGAAAGTGCATTCTTGATCACATTGTGCCTCACAAAAGATTCTCCCCAACTTCCTCCTGGTTCTTGTTTAAGATTACCCACAATGTAGCTAATGAATCTGACCCAAGACCAATGACTGTCAAATCTACTCCCAATCTTTCAATCCCAATTTATGAATTGCAGATACAGGCAACCTGAAATTTTTAAAAAAGTGTTGAAAAAACTCTGCAGGTCTGGCAGCACCTGCGGACAGAGAAACAGTTAATGTTTCAAGTCTAATATAACTATTCTTTAGAATCAAAGGGGGCTGGAAAAGTGATAGATTGTACGCTGTGGAGAAAGGGGGACCAGCAACAAGTTGACTGGATGGTAAAGATGCTGCAGAACAATAGACAAAGGGAGTGCTATTGGTAGTAGAGAGTGATGGGAGAACAGATAAAGAATAGTGAACAGATAATAGGTCAGTACCAAGAATGGATCCATGATTTTTAGATGCAAGGAGATGATGGTACTTAAAATGGAGGGCAGAGTTCATGCTCTGAAGTTACAAACTCACTGTGGAGTCCTGAAGGTTGTAATATGCCTAATCAGATTATATGGTGCTGTTACTCCTGCTTTCATTGGACAGAACTACGAGCATTAAAGCAAAATGTTTTATTTAAATATCAAGTGATCATAAGGTCAGGATCATTTTTGCAGGCAGAGCATAGGTGTTCTATAAAGTGGCCAATGATCTGTATTTGGTCCTGCCAATATAGAGGAGTCTGCATTGTGAAAGTGAACACAATAGACTTGATTTTACCTTCCTATGTCATTTATCTTCCTCCCTCACCCACACTCTGCCTCGATGTTTATTCCCATACGTGTTGGCCAACCATGTTGTTGGAGAGGACAGGGAAAGACACCTCAGAATCGGAAACAAAACTAGGATTTTAAATTAGAGGCATGTTAGCTGGAACTGGATGACATGTTGGAAAAGCAGTATTGCCAGTGTGTTGCTGGCACGAATGTGTGCCTGCTTCCTTCCACAAAATGCTTCTTCAGGCCACTACCGTATTTTCTTAAAAAAGACTAAGCTGAATTGCTTCTTCCTTGCGTCCGGCCCACCTCATCTGTTATGGGCACTAGCTGCAAACAAGTGTCAAACAACATTTCATCCAAGTCAGTAGGAGTCCCTCTATGCTGGTTTCGGTAGAACAAACAGAGGCTTAGCTCAATTGAAATAGGAGTTTCTGGCTGTGTCCCAGGATATATGGTGGGAGTCCACTGGAGTGATTAATTCAGTGATATGTTTCTGATTCTCCCTATGGTCTATAGTTTTATAACGTCATGTTCTTTGACATTTTAGGTGGTAGTCGGTTAGGCAGAGCAGGACGGAAAGATCCATTATGTTAGATCCTTGACCACTTTTGTGAACACATTTCTAGCCATGATGTCCAGTGAAAAGCAGAAGCGTTACCCTAAATCGGGAAGTCAGAATCAATAGGAATGATTTTATGAAACTTAAAAGGGTTCAGAAAAGATTTACAAGGATGTTTCTGGGGTTGGAGGGTTTGAGCTCTATTGAGAGGTCGAATAGGCTGGGGGCGTCCTTAAAATGGTTTGCAAAATCATGAGGGACATGGATAAGATGAATGGCAATGTCTTTTCCCTGGGGTAGGGGAGTTCAAAACTCGGAGGTATAGGTTTAAGGAGGTACAGGTGACAGGGGAAAGATTTGAAAAGGGCTTAAGGCGCAACATTTTCACGTAGACAGGAGTGTCCATATGGATTGAGGTGCCAGAGGTGGTGAAGGCTGGTACAATAACACCATTTAAAGGGCATCTGGATGGGCATATGAATAGGAAGGGTTTAGAAATACATGGGCCAAATGCTGGCAAATGGTACTAGATCTGTTTAGGATATCTGGTCAGCACGGGCGAGTTGGACCAAAGGGTCTGTTTCTGTGCTGTATGTCTCTATGACTCTAAATAAAGTGGCACTGAATTGGGGAACTTGTGTGTTCTGCTTTCTGTCTTCCCATGCCTGGATATCCAAAAGTGCTCAGGCCTATAGAAAAACTGGAAATGCTTTTGAAGAACACAGCAAGTCTGTGAAAGGGACGTGCAGAAAACCAATTTCTCTGCTGAACCAGATGGCTATTTTTCCCCCCACAGTACTGTTCAGGATTGCTTTACTACCTACTTTTGTGGCTTTTGTTAGCGTGAAGTTACTTATTTCTCCTTCCAAAGCACCCAAACCAATTCTTTCTTCCTGCAAATAAGGTCAAGGGTATCACTTTAAGCACTTGACCCAGCTGAAATTAGCTAACTCACTATCGCCTGGTAATTGGAAATATCCTTATCTCTGGGGCTGGTGACAAGTCTGGAGACATACTGCTAAATATGGGGCCAGGATATTCAGAAAAGGAGTTAGGAAACACTTATACGAAGAATGCTAAAGACAAACAGATATGGAACCAGGTGCATGGAATTAAAATGTGAGATCAGCCAATTTCACATGGGTGGTGGAAGGCAGGAGGAGGAGAACAGACTCAAGGATTGAACAGCCCATATTCCTGTTAAAAAAGTTGAGCTATCAAAGGGCCATTCTTTGCATCTTTATCACTAATTGTTTTTGGTGTATACTGGTATGTCTGAATCATAAAAGTCATAACTATCTCTGAGGAATGTGACTGATGTCATTCTTACCCTACATTCTTAAACTAGACTGGGCACAGAAAAGATATCACATGTCATAAGATAGTAGCCCTGGAGTGGAAAGTCCACATCAGAAGACTGTAAAAGACAGAGACTGAACAAAATTAATTCCAATCGCTACATACTTCATACAGAATGGTGAATGCAAGGAGAGTATTAACAGTTGGACAACCCTGGATATATTTTAAATTATACTGCATATTGTAAATGGAACAATGGGATTTCATACGAATTACCAGTTAACAGTGAAACAACATTCAGACAACAAAAGCATCCATATTTACAGCCAGCCCTAGAACTGCAACTGATGGAACAGTACAATACAATAAGCCTATGATTAATGTTCCAGTTACCTTCAATTCTTCCTGCAGTGTACCATATATTCCTTTAATTCTCTGAACCTCTTTTAAAGAGCCTTCTTGATCAAAAAACACAAGTCTGTAAGGAGAAGAAAAATATCACTCACGTTCATTCCAATTTATTTCATCCGTCTTTCAAGTCCATCTTTCAAAAATCTTTGGTTTTATGACTATGTCACTACTATACTAGGACAAACGATAGTTTATTGATGAAAGGGAGAACAAATAATGGAGCCAACGTGGGATTCCACCCCCACCCCCCTCAACAACTAGAGGAAATGTTTTGATCAATCTAAACGCCCAACTGTGATATATTTCAGCTCTACACTAGATGTTGGCTATGGTTCAGCATCAGTGATCGCTCCCACAAGTGGAAATTAAGTTTGACTCAGACTTGATGCCTAACACAATATTAAATGTTCCCCCGGACTCGAATAATTGCTATTTCTCCATGCCTTCTGCATTGTGTCATATTTGTTCCAAGACACTTCAAATGCACATCACATCACGCTGAATTCTGCTAAGAATGTCACAGAACTACCACCACGCTTTGATTATTTGTACCAATTACAATCCATTTGCAGGTCCCTTTCCACCATATACTTCTTTACACCATAACTACGTATACAGTTAAGTAATGGATAAATTCTGACAATATTCAGATTTCCAAAACACCTTTGAAAATTTTTGGGAAGAAACTCAGTTCAAGATTCTGCTAAATGACTACCTAATTCATCTCAGTTACTTGTCATTTTGGTGACTTATTTAAACTGTTCATCAGAGATGGCTTTTGAGCAGACAGAACAATGCATAACTTTTTTTGAATTTTCAAATGGCGAGATCTGTGTCAAGACTTCAAGTTTTTAAAACTTAAATTCTGTCAATCCGATTAATGCTTTCTAATTTAAGTCTCCTTTTATTCTTCTCAATCATGGGATGTCCTGTTTCATGGACCTAAGTCCTTCATCTGTGTTTATTGATTAAAAAAGGACAAAGCATAAAATAGTCAAGAGTAACAACTAGGGCAAATAGGCCGAAATGAAGACTTGCTAAACCATAAAAATATCATGTTGCTCAGTTAGTTTTGAAAATGTTTCTTTTCAAAAAAGTCTTTTCAACACAATTTGATTTAAATTTGGAGCAGCTATCATATTTCAAGCTTATCTAATAAAGTTATCCAGTGAATCAAAATTTAAAAATGATCAAACTGGCTGCATCCAGATGATGGCAGCAACACAGTTTCTGGTTCACCAATACACAGCTGACCAAACAGTACTAGATTGCAGAATTGCATCTCCAATCCATTTACAGGTGCCTTTCCACCATATACTTCTTTACACCATAACTACGTATACAGTTAAGTAATGCATAAATTCTGGCAATATGCAGATTTCCACAACACCTTTGAAAATTGTTGGGAAGAAACACAGTTCAAGATTCTGCTATGTGACTATCTAATTCATCTCAGTTACTTGTCATTTTGGTGATATATTTAAACTGCTCATCAAGAGATGGCTTTTCAGCAGATAGGAGAATTGGAGATTCAGGAGATCGTATATGGTGACGGAAGATTCATTCTGCAAATTGCAAGCACATTTTTTAAAAAACTGAATTTCAGAAATTCTGTCTGCTCAGTGCATTCTGAATGCAACTATAACTATGAAACTATTGCAAAAAATGCAATGCTGTGCCAGTCTGAACAGTTGATCTGAAGTATGAAGGAAAAATGGTGTTATTTAGAGTGGTCACCTGACAGTTGCCAACATAATGCTAATATTTACTTCATTTGCATATCTCCCCACCCTCTAACAAATACCTTAAGGTCATTTTCCACAGTATCTTTGTTAGTTACCACAGTAGACAGGACAAGGTCAGTTGTGTTTTCTACCTGTGCTTCTTCATTGCACGACTATAGCCTCCTGCACTACTTGGTCCAGAAAACGTTTTATAGTCTTGCTGTTCAGACATTCCTAGATTGGTAACGGATACAGGTATTCGCTCAATAAAACTAAATTTGAAAAGAACAAAATAAATATTAGGCTTCAAAGTTATTTTAGAAATGGCCTGTAAAATGTTTTCTATTTGCTTCGTTTCCCAAACTTGTACCAGCTGATAACACTGTTTGGTGGCACGGTGGCTCAGTGGTTAGCACTGCTGTTTCACAGTACCAGGGACCTAGATTCAATTCCAACCTCGGGCAACTGTCTGCGTAGAGTCTGTACATTCTCCCTGTGTCTACATGGGTTTTCTTCAGGTACTCCAGTTTCCTCCCACAGTGCAAAGATGTGCAGGTTAGGTGGGTTGGACATGAGAAATGCTGGATTACAGATATAGGATAGGGTGGGCAGTGGGTCTAGATGGGATGCTCTTTGCAGAGTCAGTGTGGACTCGACGGGATGAACGGCCTTGCTTTGATACTGCAGGCATTCTACGATTCTATGAAAAAAATACTCTGGGTACTACTTACCTTCCTTGGGGTTTATACAGTGTATATTCCAGACTGTGTGTGGAGCCATTCTCTCTGCTTAACTTGCTAGTAAAGAGAAAGAACACCAGCTGTTGGTTTTTCAGATGCTTCTGAAGGGTCCTGTGAAGGAGACGTTCTCGGAATGTCATGGTCTGATTTGTGTTACGTCTGAATTTATACCAACCAATTACATTCTACAGGGGGAGAAAAGTACAAGTAAAATTTAGATCTGGGCCTAGGTTAAAACATGGGTAAGTGTGGAACAACAATCACTTTTGAAATTTAAGTCTTTTACCAAAGAAGCTGTTATTATGACAGTTGAGTCAATAACAAAGCATGGCCCTCACCAGCTAACTACTTTCACCCTAATCACCCAGTTAACTAAACATATGTAAGCCACCCAACAATTAACTTCCTGCACCTATGTCAATCTTTAATTACTGCCATATATGCTACCTAGCTATTAACTACCTACATGTATGGGGTACACAGCAAGTAACCAAGCCACTGCACGTACCACAGTATAAATCAACAAATCTCAATTAAAACTTCAATAGCATTTACTTGTGAATCTAAGAATCCCTGAAACAAACAGTGCAGGAAAATTTGGTTATAATTAAATGTCTCAAAAATTTTCAGCATTATTTTTGATTCATTTCACATTCAAAAGGTAACACTATCTACTTGAGGCTTCATATTGCAAAATTAGGCACTCTCACATGGGATACAGTGTCTCATGTGAATTACAGCTCATTTGGTACGATTATAACAACTGCTTTAACTGCATCCTGAGAATGTCATAGGTTTACTCCCAAGTAGTGCCACATTATGAGCAACATGGTCATGTGCTCTGACCCCATGCCACTAAAAGCTGTTTCGAAAGAAAAGATTCTCAATGTTAATAAATTGAAGAATTTTATCCATCAGCATAGGCAGTATTCAAATTAAATTTGAAATTCTTGCCCTTTTCATAGGTGTTGTGAGTCTGTAATGTATCCTCAACTGATCTAAAAACTGGTTCTCTTGGTCAACTGCAAAAATGCGCAATCAGATCTTGGCTGGAAATGCGATGAATGGGAATTAAAAATGGAAGGAAATTTAGGAGAAAAAATAAACTGCCAATGAAGTCTAGGTTTATCATAGAAACCAAAATATACAACTGAGAACCTTTCTCTAACATTAATGGTTGGACAGGATATTGGATACTGAGGAGACATGAACCTTTCAGTCATACGCATAATTCAAAAATTTGGAGCTGTGGTAGTCCGATTTTCATCAGGTAATCTAAACAATGATTTTAGTACAACACCTGGACTCTGTAAAACTATAACTTAAGAATTAAAATATTTCAAAACGTAAGTGTAGCCTAAAGTTAAATTGAATCAGGCAACACAAGTTAGCATTCCAGTTACCAACTGATATTGAATCAAATCCTCTCTTCCATATCTGTTTCATATTGGTTGATGTGATCTTCCACAAATTTTCCCAAAAAAAACTGCCAAGGGTAATCCAAAGGCAGTGCAATTAGTTTAAGGGAAGTTGCTGTTTTCAGAGAAATGCATGCCCCATCACTAAAGAAAAAGATTCTCCTGCAGACCCAAATCACATATTACACCGTGTGTTGTACGAGGGTGTCAATTTGACATTGTACAGCAAGATCACATGACACATCCTGATTAACTTAAAGCTGTTATTAATAGCGCTTAACTGACTGTTTCAGGAAAAACAAACTATATATTCATAACAAACTGGACTAAATGTATTAAAGATACAACATACCAGGTGAAAGCTAAAGAATTCCATTCATTGCAGATCACCAAGAACAAGATTGTGAAGCCACACTAATTCCTGACTGCAAATAAAACTGTTATACTCAGCTAATTAGGTGGGAGTTTTAGCAACACTCTCAACAAGTCATCATGACAGAAATCAAAGGTGACATTCCTTAATAGTGACTACAACTATCAAAGTCCAGCATTACTAACATTATTCTGCTCCAATTGTAATATGTAATTTGCTCTGACTGTGGCACTAATTGTAAACAAGCAGATGACATAAAATAGCACAAATCAAAATGAAACTTTAAACTGACTGTCAGTCAAGAACATCAGATAACTTGCAACCCGGATGACCGAACTGACATTTGGGTCAAAGTACAAATGAATTATAAAATGAGTTAACAGCAGCAGAATTTCTACAACATCTTTAAACCAATCTCAATGTGGAATAGTGTGCCAGTCTCTTAAAGAAACTGCTTTTTTAGAAACTACCCATTATTGATGCCACAGCAAATACTCAGGATTGTCAATGTTATTGAGCTAGACAGCCAACCATCACAGAATTTGCAGCTCCTCACCGAGAAACATGGAACTCTTACAGTAATTCCACCTAAGCTTATATCAGTTACAAGTTTGGTGCTTGCTTAAGATATTTTCCAAATTTCACTACACATGGTTTGTTTACTAACATAATTACTGGACAACTTTTTAATATTATAAAATGTACAACCAGATGTTAACTTAAAGCCTGAATACTTGTTAAATGCCAAACAAACAAAAAATCTTCATGTTGATCATTTTACACCAACTGCTTGTGACAATACCTTTTCCTGATTTAATAGTATTTTCTGCAATGCTCTTTCATCCACTTCACCAGCAGAATTATAAAAACTGTAAAAGACGGACAGAACATACATAACATCACTTCAATTCAAAAAGCACCATGTATCTTAGTTCCACTCTAACGATATGGCTTTCAGTTTTAGTTTTGGCACAATGCCCATACTTACAAAATTTGGTACTGCTTATGTAATAACTCAGCTAGTTTCAATAATATGGACAAGACAATAACACATATCGATGACCCATTTGCCACAACAAGGTGAATCATTTCTACGTTTTAAAATGCCTTCAAGGTGAAAACGTATCATTACACCCATAGTCTAAAGTAATTTATCAAAAAGATTAACTGTAGTATCAATTAAGAATTGGTCACATTCCAAACATTTTGCAGTCTGTCGTTCATACTTTTGGTGTCTACATTTAATACCATTCTTGTGACATGATAGCCAAAAGTGTCTTTTTGGAAAGCTGAACCGATGTCCACTGTATAAACCTCTTAATACCGGCACTGTGGCCCATGCTGCCTGTAGCCAATCTCAATACCATTATAAAAATTTGACGTGGCAAGCCCAATTCCCATTTTAAATTTGATGTCTGAATTAACATCAGCATCATTGTACAAGTGAAACAGTGCAAACGAGAAAACTGGTGTTGCTCCAAAAATCTCCTTCATCCTTTAGCAGCATAGATCTAGACACCAGGGAATGCCAGTACCACGACTAAGACAGATATACCAGCTATTTCCTTTTACTCAGGTTTTCCCATCAAAGCACACTGAAGTACTAAAGCAAAGGGATTTTGTTTCAAAATTATCAACTTCATTTCATTTAACAGCATTTCCACACATGAAGTCTGCACGTACTAATAACCTCAACAGAAGATCTTGAGGGAGTACTGGTACCATTAACCTTTCATACATGAATCAAGTGAAAAGTGACTGAGCAATTCTCACTGGAAGCAAGAGTCGCAAAATTTTTAGGACTGAGAGTCGCTATCAACTGAGCTCACGTACCTGAATAGCCAGTAACATGGAATATGTTTCTGTATATCTAGAGGGGAAAAATACATATTAAAGTTTAGAGGGGAGTAATAATTTCCACATGTAATACTAGCTTCCAGGAGGGAAACTGCATATACTAAGAATCAGAGGGAATTAAGTTTTCCATATGCAATATTCCTTCTTTCCCCCTTAAAGGGCATTCACAATTACATTGAAGGAGCTCAATTAATATCAGCAAGAAACATTAGATGAGTTACTGGTTGCTTTGCATTCTTTTGGTTGTTGGGTTTTGTATCAAGTCTTTCCATCTGAAAATGTCAACACTGCTCACAAATGTCTAACCACACACAAAATTAAGAAGTAGATATGAAATACATATGTTTAATTTTTAGAAAGATACTTTGATGAGACCTGCTGTTTAACCATGATCTACAAGTCCAAGTTAAAACAACAAACTACAGAAATAACAAGAATGGCAGAAAGGTGAATATAAAAATTTGAGACTTGACGGGTAATTGTTTGGTTATTTTACGTAAAAACCACAACCATTACACCCATTTCAAATCAAACAAAAACTTGGAGTGTAGCTGTTGCTAAAAACTCTGATTTGCTTTTAGCAAATTTAACGGAGAAATTGGAAAACTGAGGTGAAAATTTTAAAGATCAAAGATAATGGGAACTGCAGATGCTGGAGAATCGAAGATAACAAAGCGTGGGGCTGGATGAACACAGCAGGCCAAGCAGCATCTTAGGAGGGTCTAGGCTTGAAACATCAGCTTTTGTGCTCCTAAGATGCTGCTTGGCCTGCTGTGTTCATCCAGCCCCACACTTTGCTATCTTGAAAATTTTAAAATTGAGCCATTGCTGGGCTTAAGCCAATCTAGGTGTAGGTCAGTGAATCTAATTTACTCTGATTTGCTTTAAGCAAATATTGAAAATGTATGAATTCTCTAAAATCATGCAATTTAGGAACGCAACTGGTAGATGAAACAAATTATAATTTAAAGTCATAAACAGGACTGCTACTCTCCACTATTCAAGTTACATTTCATTAGAACCATGATATGGTCTTATGATTGAATTTAGACATGATGCTACTAGGAGGATAAGATATCATCAATATCACTGCAAAGCAGAGTTACAGAACTCTTTCTAGTCTTCTAAAGTGCCAGGCTTATTAAGGTCAAATTCACAATCTGTCTTTAGATCTTCCACGATGTTAATCTTGCTTAGCTGTTGTAACTCAATAATGACTGGTGGATTGTCTCTCCCCAAAAGCTTTCTTCTTGTCTCCACTGGCTCCATTACAACATGGCTAGCAACTTTCTACAGGGCCATAAGTGGGAAATGTTAGACATATTTTGCACCTAAACATTGCCCTCCCCCGGTCTATAATTCCATACACTCCATGAAGAATCACTGACTTACACCTAGATTGGCTTCAGTACAGCAATGGCTCAATTTTAAAATTCTCACCCCAATTTTCAAATTGCTCCATTGCTCATATATCGGCATCTAGTACATTGCTGATATCTGTAGTCCTCGGCTCCTCAATTCCTTCCCTGATTTCCCTATCTTTCTTCTGGTAAGAGGATCTTCAAAACCCACCTCTTGCTCGCCTGTCCAAATAACTCATATAAAAGTTCAGAAGTATGGGACATGGATTCATTCCATGGACAAGGTTTTATTGCTTCACGCTCTAGAATGGATTCTATCCTTCTTCCCTGAAGGTAACTATCCCTTTTATCAATGTAACAATGTCTTCCCTAATCAGTTGTGACTCCATTTGCGATTTTTCTGTTTCCTTATCACTTCTGTATCCATTCGACTTGATCATTGGCTACCTAATCCTGATTATTTTTCATATTGCCACTACATTATGCTCCCATGCAGCTACTTAATTCTTAATTCTTTACCTCTGCAATTGTGCTTAATTCTTTACCTCTGCAATTGTTATATTTGGAAATCAATTACACAGGGAGGCTGTGACCTGGTTCACTAAATCCAGTATTGCCTGTTCCCTAGTGGGCTCTACCACAAGCTGCTCCAAAAAGCCATGTCATGGACATTCCACAAATTCATTTTCTTGCAGTCCACTACCAATCTGATTTTCCCAATCCACCTGCATATTAATCAAGTGGTGTTCCGCAAGGGTCAGTGTTGGGACAACAACTTCTGACTTTATATATTAATGATGTAGATGAAGGAAGTGCAAGCATTCTGGCTAAGTTTACAGATGATACAGAGATAGATCGAGGGACAGGTAGTATTGGGAACATGGGGAGGCTGCAGAATGATTTGGACAGACAAGGAGACTGGGCAAATAAATGGCAGATGGAGTACAATGTAGGGGAAGTGTGAGGCCATGCACTTTGAAAAGAAGAATAAATGCGTGGAGTATTTTTTAAATGGGGAGAAAATTCAGAAGCCTGAAGTACAAGGAGACTTGGGAGTTCCAGATAGGATTCTCTCAAGGTTAGTTTGCAGATTGAGTCAGTATTTAGGGAGGCAAGTACAATTTCTACATTTATTTTAAGAGGACTTGAAAATAAAAGCAGGGATGTAATTCTGAGGGTCTAAAAGGCTCTGGTCAGGCCCCATTTGGAGCATTGTGCGCAACCTTGGGCTGCATAACACAGGAAAGATGTATTGGTCCTGGAGGGAGTTCAGGCGAGGTTTGTGAGAATGATTTGAGAATGAAATGCTTAAAATATGAGTACCGTTTAAGGACTCTACGTCTATACTTGATGGAGTTTAGAAGGATGAGGGGAGAACCAACTGAAACTTATAGAATACTGAATGCCCTGGACAAAGTGGACGTTGAGAAGATGTTTCCATTGGTAGGAGAGACTAGGACCCAAGGGCACAGCCTTAGAGTAAAGACAAGACCTTTCAGAGCGGAGATAAGGAGAAACCTCTTCAGTCAGAGAGTGGTGAATCTATGGAATTCACTGCCACAGAAGATTGTTGAGGTCAGGTCACTGAGTATATTTAAGACTGAGATAGATAGGTTCTTGATTAGCAAGGTGATTGAGGGTTACAGGGAGAAAGCAGGAAAATGGGGTTGAGAAAATAATAATTGAAACATATAAAATAATCAGAGGGTTAGATAGGGTGGATAGGGAGAGCCTTTTTCCTGGGATGGTGACGGCGAGCACAAGGGGGCATAGCTTTAAATTGAGGGGTGAAAGATATAGGACAGATGTCAGAAGTAGTTTCTTTACTCAGAGAGTAGTAAGGGAATGGAATGCTTTGCCTGCAACGGTAGTAGATTTGCCAACTTTAGGTACATTTAAGTCGTTATTGTATAAGCTTATGGACGTACATGGAATAGTGTAGGTTAGATGGGCTTGAGATCGGTACGACAGGTCGGCACAACATCGACGGCCGAAGGGCCTGTACTGTGCTGTAATGTTCTATGTTCTAAATTGGTGGTAGGTTTTATTTGGTAACATACTTTGAAGTTGGTTGGGGTTGATTTGCTGACAGTAGCATTTTATAAATGGAAGTTGCTGGTGTTATCTCACAATGGGACATGGCTCCACAAATATTCTGCTATATCTGGGGCTGTTCTTCATGCCTGAGCCTAGACTATTAGGACAATATGTGATTTAACTATGAGGCACACACATCAAAGCTTGATCCTTACATCAAGAGACACCTTTCTTTCTCTGATGCACCTGTACAAACATTACCATTTGCAGTATGAGAGCCAACTACTCAGCTGAGATCAATAAAGAGCTCAATCAAAACTGGAACTTGCTAATCTCTTTAGTTATCAACATAAAAGTGTGCACTAAGAGACCAAGCCTGGAGAAGACAATAATAAATTTATTTTGGAAATGTCACAGCCATAGATAAAGATTTTATTTTGAAAGATTTTTTAAAAAAATCTCTTGAATTGACTTGTCAAAGCTGCGGTCACATGTAACATATTTTGATTCCAGATGTCTGTTGTAGTTTTCACCATAGTCCCAGAGGACCACAGTGCTGCTGTCTCATTAGAAACAGCTGACTGGTGGTGAGTTTAACCTGAGGGTCACCATGCCACAGGGTAGAGCTAAGATTAAGAAGGTGAGAACTTCATGGGATGCACTAGCCTGTTTTAATAAAAGCTGAAATTAAGAACATAGAACAGTACAGCACAGTACAGGCCCTTCAGCCCACGATGTTGTGCTGATGTATTATCCGACAAAGATCAAACTACCCTGCATACCCCACATTTTGCTATCCTTTATGTGCCTACCCTAGAGTCGCTTTAAAGTCTCTAAAGTATCTGACTCCACTACCACTGCCAGCAGTGTATTCCACACGCTCACCGCTCCGTATGTAAAGAACCTACCACTGACATCTCCCCATACCTTCCTCCAATCACTTTAAAATTATGCCCCGTTGCAAAAGTCATTTCCGCCCGAGGAAAAAGTCTGACTATCCATTCTATCTATGCCTCTCATCATCTTGTACACCTCGAAATTAATATACATTGCTCCAAAAAGCTGAATTATGACTAATCCTAGTTGAGAATATGACACCCTTAACTGCAACAAAGTTGCCTACTTTTACCATAAAAATACAATGGAAAGCAGACTGCAAATCAAATAGCTCACCTATGGTGTGCACCACCTCAATATCTTCCAACTGGGAATCAGTAATACTGTTTTTTGCTTCAGCTTTGATTTCCCCAAGGAGAAATCCCTCCTGCGAAGAAACGAAAATGATTTATAAATTCTCTGTTACAGCATACAATTGATATATGCTACTAAAAACTGGGCCTTTAAACTTAGAGAACTAGCTACAAAATGCCTTCAACTACCGCTGCATATTTGAAGGATCTTGCACTGCCAGTGATTTCTGAACCAGCCCAATTGCAACAATTATTAAAGTTTTATGCATTTTTTAGCACAATTTCATTAAGGTTAGGTAAAATAAAGAGGAATTGCCATAGTCTCAGAAATACCTGGTGGTGGTCACCACACCTCAGGCAAGCAGCAAGGTTGAGAAGGTGGGACCATCCGTGGTAACCTCAGCTGGTGCAGGAATTGATCTGCTGTTGGCATCACAGTGCATTGAAAACCAGACATCCAGCCAACTGAGCTGACTGGCACCCCTACTGTGGGCTGGTATACTAAGGGCATATTATCCATTTAAAAAGTAATTTGGCAACATCTTACTGATAATATTTGCAACCTAATGCCTTAAAGTCCCTCAGACTGAAATACACCCTGCTCCATTACATCTGTAGTTTAAGTTGTGGCTGTAGCAATTTTCACAAATTTCTTCAAGGTTCTCTATCATGCAAGCTGAAAACCAGGAAACGTAAAACTGAACTCAAGAAACACCAAGGAGAAGAGGGAAAGTATTTTCTATTTTCATTTCAGAGTTGCAGGATCCATAGTATTTTGCTTTTATACTGTCACTTTCCATTTTAATAGATGCGTATTAACTCAGATGTGACCATTCATAAAATTGAAATATTTTTGTTTCTATTTTCTATTTGCCCAAGTATACCATATTTTAAAAAGTGACTAGCTTTAGTTTTGCAATTTAATATTCCTTAAGTGTCAAAAAATACATTTTTAACTATTCCTGAAAACTAAGCTTAATTTAGATTTTTAATTGGTTTGAAAAATAAAAATATCAAATCTTTGTTTTATTTAACAAATTATTTTACTGTTGCTCCATTAATTAATTCATGCAGCTTTCTAATTTAATTCACTGAATGAATTTAGCGTATGCTACATTGAGGGAGAAGAATTATTTAAGATAATTTCTCTAACTATAAGTTTAAATAAATTATTCATTCACTACATCGCACCCACCAGCGTTCTAAACTGATTCATTAAATCTTCCAATTTAATTCATTTTACTTGCTCATAGATGATCAGAGGATTAGATAGGGTGGACAGCGAGAGTCATTTTCCTAGGATGATTACTTTGGCTTGTATGAGGGGTCATAGCTACAAATTGAGGGGTGATGGATTTAAGACAGAGGTCAGAGGCAGGTTCTTTACTCAGAGAGTGGGAAGGGCGTGGAATGCCCTGTCTGCCAAAGTAGTTAACTCAGCCACAATAGGGGCATTTAAACAGTCCTTGGATAAGCATATGGATGATGATGGGACAGTGTAGGGGGAAGGGCTTAGATTAGTTCACAGGTCGGGGCAACGTCGAGGGGTGAAGGGCCTGTTCTGCGCTGTGTTGTTCTATAAGACACATCGTCTTGTCATTTTATTAGAAACTTCATGGATTGAAGATTTTGCTGCTTTTGTAGTGCCATTTTTTGGATCCAGAGTTCAAATTTAATCTTATCAGAGCCTAGGCGACATACAATTAACAATAACGTCCCCTCACATTATACCACAAAGAAATATCTCCACTTCACTAGAAGAGAAAATACTAATGAGGCAATACTTCAGCTGACCCAACGAGTTATTTATCATTACACACCATCATGCAAGTTTTCTTTTTGAAACAATTAATTGTTTCTAGCATGGGGAATTCTTCTGATCACAAGACCCAAGAGATGTTTTTAATTATTTTCAACTGCTGAGCTAGCAACAGAGATCACGAGGGAGTTCCAACCTTGCCGTGATCCTGCAGTATTTGTTTTGCAGCAAATGTTTTAATTTTTCTTAAATCACAGAAGTAAAGTGAATGACTGACATAAATTGCAACTTGGGAGAAGCTAAATATGGTTCAAAATAACCAAGGTCTTTGGGAATCAGTGACATAATATTGCAGCAAGGACAGGAGGTTCTGACAAGCATTCACAAAGCATCAATTATTGCAGCAGACCTAATGCGAGATTAGAGATAGGCTAGTATGGTACCCATTATAAAAAGTGCCACAAAGCAGATCCAAGCATCTACTCACTTCACAGGTTGGGATGGGTGGGGTTGGGGGAGGGGAGGGGAGGGGAGGGGAGGGGAGGGGAGGGGAGGGGAGGGGAGGGGAGGGGAGGGGAGGGGAGGGGAGGGGAGGGGTGGGGAGGGGTGGGGAGGGGTGGGGAGGGGTGGGGAGGGGTGGGAAGAGAACGCGGGGAGGGGGGGGAAGAGAACGCGGGGGGGGGGGGAAGAGAACGCGGGGGGGGGGGGGGAAGAGAACGCGGGGAGGGGGGGGAAGAGAACGCGGGGAGGCGGGGGGAAGAGAACGCGGGGGGGGGGGAAGAGAACGCGGGGGGGGGGGAAGAGAACGCGGGGAGGGGGGGGGGGAAGAGAACGCGGGGAGGGGGGGGGGAAGAGAACGCGGGGAGGGGGGGGGGAAGAGAACGCGGGGAGGGGGGGGGAAGAGAACGCGGGGAGGGGGGGGGAAGAGAACGCGGGGAGGGGGGGGGAAGAGAACGCGGGGAGGGGGGGGGGAAGAGAACGCGGGGGGGGGGGGAAGAGAACGCGGGGGGGGGGGGGGAAGAGAACGCGGGGAGGGGGGGGAAGAGAACGCGGGGAGGGGGGGGGAAGAGAACGCGGGGAGGGGGGTGGGAAGAGAACGCGGGGAGGGGGGGGGAAGAGAACGCGGGGAGGGGGGGGGAAGAGAACGCGGGGAGGGGGGGGGAAGAGAACGCGGGGAGGGGGGGGAAGAGAACGCGGGGAGGGGGGGGGAAGAGAACGCGGGGAGGGGGGGGAAGAGAACGCGGGGAGGGGGGGGAAGAGAACGCGGGGAGGGGGGGGAAGAGAACGCGGGGAGGGGGGGGGAAGAGAACGCGGGGGGGGGGAAGAGAACGCGGGGAGGGGGGAAGAGAACGCGGGGAGGGGGGAAGAGAACGCGGGGAGGGGGGAAGAGAACGCGGGGGGGGGGGAAGAGAACGCGGGGGGGGGGGAAGAGAACGCGGGGGGGGGGAGAGAACGCGGGGAGGGGGGGGAAGAGAACGCGGGGAGGGGGGGGAAGAGAACGCGGGGAGGGGGGGGAAGAGAACGCGGGGAGGGGGGGGAAGAGAACGCGGGGAGGGGGGGGAAGAGAACGCGGGGAGGGGGGGGAAGAGAACGCGGGGAGGGGGGGGAAGAGAACGCGGGGAGGGGGGGGAAGAGAACGCGGGGAGGGGGGGGAAGAGAACGCGGGGAGGGGGGGGAAGAGAACGCGGGGAGGGGGGGGAAGAGAACGCGGGGAGGGGGGGGGAAGAGAACGCGGGGAGGGGGGGGGAAGAGAACGCGGGGAGGGGGGGGGAAGAGAACGCGGGGAGGGGGGGGGAAGAGAACGCGGGGGGGGGAAGAGAACGCGGGGAGGGGGGGGAAGAGAACGCGGGGAGGGGGGGGGAAGAGAACGCGGGGAGGGGGGGGGAAGAGAACGCGGGGAGGGGGGGGGAAGAGAACGCGGGGAGGAACGCGGGGAGGAACGCGGGGAGGAACGCGGGGAGGAACGCGGGGAGGAACGCGGGGAGGAACGCGGGGAGGAACGCGGGGAGGAACGCGGGGAGGAACGCGGGGAGGAACGCGGGGAGGAACACGGGGAGGAACACGGGGAGGAACACGGGGAGGAACACGGGGAGGAACACGGGGAGGAACACGGGGAGGGACGGGGGGGGAGCGGGGAGGGACGGGGGGGGAGCGGGGAGGGACGGGGGGGGAGGGGGGAGGGACGGGGGGGGAGGGGGGAGGGACGGGGGGGAGGGGGGAGGGACGGGGGGGGAGGGGGGAGGGACGGGGGGGGGGGAGGAACACGGGGAGGGACGGGGGGGGAGGGGGGAGGAACACGGGGAGGGACGGGGGGGGAGGGGGGAGGAACACGGGGAGGGAGAACACGGGGAGGGACGGGGGGGGGAGAACACGGGGAGGGACGGGGGGGGAGAACACGGGGAGGGACGGGGGGGGAGAACACGGGGAGGGACGGGGGGGGAGAACACGGGGAGGGACGGGGGGGGAGAACACGGGGAGGGACGGGGGGGGAGAACACGGGGAGGGACGGGGGGGGAGAACACGGGGAGGGACGGGGGGGAGAACACGGGGAGGGACGGGGGGGGAGAACACGGGGAGGGACGGGGGGGGGGAGAACACGGGGAGGGACGGGGGGGGGAGAACACGGGGAGGGACGGGGGGGGGAGAACACGGGGAGGGACGGGGGGGGGGAGAACACGGGGAGGGACGGGGGGGGGAGAACACGGGGAGGGACGGGGGGGGGGAGAACACGGGGAGGGACGGGGGGGGGAGAACACGGGGAGGGACGGGGGGGGGGAGAACACGGGGAGGGACGGGGGGGGGAGAACACGGGGAGGGACGGGGGGGGGGGGAGAACACGGGGAGGGACGGGGGGGGGGGAGAACACGGGGAGGGACGGGGGGGGGAGAACACGGGGAGGGACGGGGGGGGGAGAACACGGGGAGGGACGGGGGGGGGGAGAACACGGGGAGGGACGGGGGGGGGAGAACACGGGGAGGGACGGGGGGGGGAGAACACGGGGAGGGACGGGGGGGGGAGAACACGGGGAGGGACGGGGGGGGGAGAACACGGGGAGGGACGGGGGGGGGAGAACACGGGGAGGACGGGGGGGGAGAACACGGGAGGGACGGGGGGGGGAGAACACGGGGAGGGACGGGGGGGGGAGAACACGGGGAGGGACGGGGGGGGGAGAACACGGGGGGAGGGAGACCGGGAGGACGGGGGAGAACACGGGAGGGACGGGGGGGGAGGGACGGGGGGGGAGAACACGGGGAGGGACGGGGGGGGAGAACACGGGGAGGGACGGGGGGGGAGAACACGGGGAGGGACGGGGGGGGAGAACACGGGGAGGGACGGGGGGGGGGAGAACACGGGGAGGGACGGGGGGGGGAGAACACGGGGAGGGACGGGGGGGGGAGAACACGGGGAGGGACGGGGGGGGGGGAGAACACGGGGAGGGACGGGGGGGGGGGAGAACACGGGGAGGGACGGGGGGGGGGAGAACACGGGGAGGGACGGGGGGGGGGAGAACACGGGGAGGGACGGGGGGGGGAGAACACGGGGAGGGACGGGGGGGGGAGAACACGGGGAGGGACGGGGGGGGGGAGAACACGGGGAGGGACGGGGGGGGGGGAGAACACGGGGAGGGACGGGGGGGGGAGAACACGGGGAGGGACGGGGGGGGGGGAGAACACGGGGAGGGACGGGGGGGGGGAGAACACGGGGAGGGACGGGGGGGGAGAACACGGGGAGGGACGGGGGGGAGAACACGGGGAGGGACGGGGGGGAGAACACGGGGAGGGACGGGGGGGGAGAGGGGGAGAACATGGGGAGGGACGGGGGCGGAGGGGGGGAGAACACGGGGAGGGACGGGGGGGAGGGGGGGGAGGGGGGGAGATCACGGGGAGGGACGGGGGGGGAGGGGGGGAGGGACGGGGGGGGAGGGGGGGAGGGACGGGGGGGGAGGGACGGGGGGGGAGGGACGGGGGGGGAGGGACGGAGGGACGGGGGGGAGGGGGGGAGGGACGGGGGGGGAGGGGGGGAGGGACGGGGGGGGAGGGGGGGAGGGGGGGAGAACACGGGGAGAACACGGGGAGGGACGGGGGTGGGAGAACACGGGGAGGGACGGGGGTGGGAGAACACGGGGAGGGACGGGGGGGGAGGGGGGGAGAACACGGGGAGGGACGGGGGCGGAGGGGGGGAGAACACGGGGAGGGACGGGGGGGGGGAGGGGGGATGCACGGGGGGGACGGGGGGAGAACACGGGGAGGGACGGGGGGGAGAACACGGGGAGGGACGGGGGGGAGAACACGGGGAGGGACGGGGGGGAGAACACGGGGAGGGACGGGGGGGGAGAACACGGGGAGGGACGGGGGGGAGGGGGGGAGGGAGGGACGGGGGGGAGGGACGGGGGGGAGGGACGGGGGGGAGGGACGGGGGGGAGGGACGGGGGGGAGGGACGGGGGGGAGGGACGGGGGGGAGGGGGGGGAGGGAGGGGGGGGAGGGAGGGGGGGGAGGGACGGGGGGGAGGGACGGGGGGGAGGGGGGGAGGGACGGGGGGGAGGGGGGGAGGGACGGGGAGGGACGGGGGGGGAGGGACGGGGGGACGGGGAGGGACGGGGGGGGAGGGGGGGAGGGACGGGGGGGGGAGGGGGGGAGGGACGGGGGGGGAGGGGGGAGAACACGGGGAGGGACGGGGGTGGGAGGGGGGGAGGGGGGGAGAACACGGGGAGGGACGGGGGGGGAGGGGGGGAGAACACGGGGAGGGACGGGGGCGGAGGGGGGGAGAACACGGGGAGGGACGGGGGCGGAGGGGGGGAGAACACGGGGAGGGACGGGGGGGGGAGGGGGGGATGCACGGGGGGGAGGGGGGAGAATACGGGGAGGGACGGGGGGGGAGAACGCGGGGGGGGAAGGGGGGAGAGAACGCGGGGGGGGAAGGGGGGAGAGAACGCGGGGGGGGAAGGGGGGAGAGAACGCGGGGGGGGAAGGGGGGAGAGAACGCGGGGGGGGAAGGGGGGAGAGAACGCGGGGGGGGAAGGGGGGAGAGAACGCGGGGGGGGAAGGGGGGAGAGAACGCGGGGGGGGAAGGGGGGAGAGAACGCGGGGGGGGAAGGGGGGAGAGAACGCGGGGGGGGAAGGGGGGAGAGAACGCGGGGGGGGGAAGGGGGGAGAGAACGCGGGGGGGGAAGGGGGGAGAGAACGCGGGGGGGGAAGGGGGGAGAGAACGCGGGGGGGGAAGGGGGGAGAGAACGCGGGGGGGGAAGGGGGGAGAGAACGCGGGGGGGGAAGGGGGGAGAGAACGCGGGGGGGGAAGGGGGGAGAGAACGCGGGGGGGGAAGGGGGGAGAGAACGCGGGGGGGGAAGGGGGGAGAGAACGCGGGGGGGGAAGGGGGGAGAGAACGCGGGGGGGGAAGGGGGGAGAGAACGCGGGGGGGGAAGGGGGGAGAGAACGCGGGGGGGGAAGGGGGGAGAGAACGCGGGGGGGGAAGGGGGGAGAGAACGCGGGGGGGGAAGGGGGGAGAGAACGCGGGGGGGGGGAGGTGGAGAGAACGCGGGGGGGGGAAGGTGGAGAGAACGCGGGGGGGGAAGGTGGAGAGAACGCGGGGGGGGGAGGTGGAGAGAACGCGGGGGGGGGAGGTGGAGAGAACGCGGGGGGGGAAGGGGGGGGAGAACGCGGGGGGGGAAGGGGGGGGAGAACGCGGGGGGGGAAGGGGGGGGAGAACGCGGGGGGGGAAGGGGGGGGAGAACGCGGGGGGGGAAGGGGGGGGAGAACGCGGGGGGGGAAGGGGGGGGAGAACGCGGGGGGGAAGGGGGGGAGAACGCGGGGGGGAAGGGGGGGAGAACGCGGGGGGGGAAGGGGGGGAGAACGCGGGGGGGGATGGGGGGAAAACGCGGGGGGGGGAAACGCGGGGGGGAAAACGCGGGGGGGAAAACGCGGGGGGGGAAAACGCGGGGGGGGAAAACGCGGGGGGGGAAAACGCGGGGGGGGAAAACGCGGGGGGGGAAACGCGGGGGGGGAAAACGCGGGGGGGAAAACGCGGGGGGGGAAAACGCGGGGGGGAAAACGCGGGGGGGGAAAACGCGGGGGGGAAAACGCGGGGGGGGAAAACGCGGGGGGGGAAAACGCGGGGGGGGAAAACGCGGGGGGGGAAAACGCGGGGGGGGAAAACGCGGGGGGGAAAACGCGGGGGGGGAAAACGCGGGGGGGGAAAACGCGGGGGGGGAAAACGCGGGGGGGGAAAACGCGGGGGGGGAAAACGCGGGGGGGAAAACGCGGGGGGGGAAAACGCGGGGGGGGAAAACGCGGGGGGGGAAAACGCGGGGGGGGAAAACGCGGGGGGGGAAACGCGGGGGGGGAAACGCGGGGGGAAAACGCGGGGGGGGACAACGCGGGGAGGGACGGGGGGGGGGGAGAACACGGGGAGGGACGGGGGGGGAGAACACGGGGAGGGACGGGGGGGGGAGAACACGGGGAGGGACGGGGGGGGGGAGAACACGGGGAGGGACGGGGGGGGGAGAACACGGGGAGGGACGGGGGGGGGAGAACACGGGGAGGGACGGGGGGGGGGGGAGAACACGGGGAGGGACGGGGGGGGGGAGAACACGGGGAGGGACGGGGGGGGGGGAGAACACGGGGAGGGACGGGGGGGGGGAGAACACGGGGAGGGACGGGGGGGGAGAACACGGGAGGGACGGGGGGGGAGAACACGGGGAGGGACGGGGGGGAGAACACGGGGAGGGACGGGGGGGGAGAGGGGGAGAACACGGGGAGGGACGGGGGCGGAGGGGGGGAGAACACGGGGAGGGACGGGGGGGAGGGGGGGGAGTGGGGGAGAACACGGGGAGGGACGGGGGGGGAGGGGGGGAGGGACGGGGGGGGATGGGGGGAGGGACGGGGGGGGAGGGACGGGGGGGGAGGGACGGGGGGGGAGGGACGGAGGGACGGGGGGGAGGGGGGGAGGGACGGGGGGGGAGGGGGGGAGGGACGGGGGGGGAGGGGGGGAGGGACGGGGGGGGAGGGGGGGAGGGGGGGAGAACACGGGGAGAACACGGGGAGGGACGGGGGTGGGAGAACACGGGGAGGGACGGGGGGGGGAGGGGGGGAGAACACGGGGAGGGACGGGGGCGGAGGGGGGGAGAACACGGGGAGGGACGGGGGGGGAGGGGGGATGCACGGGGGGGAGGGGGGAGAATACGGGGAGGGACGGGGGGAGAACACGGGGAGGGACGGGGGGGAGAACACGGGGAGGGACGGGGGGGGAGAACACGGGGAGGGACGGGGGGGAGAACACGGGGAGGGACGGGGGGGAGAACACGGGGAGGGACGGGGGGGAGAACACGGGGAGGGACGGGGGGGAGGGGGGGAGGGACGGGGGGGAGGGGGGGAGGGACGGGGGGGAGGGGGGAGGGACGGGGGGGAGGGACGGGGGGGAGGGACGGGGGGGAGGGACGGGGGGGAGGGACGGGGGGGAGGGACGGGGGGGAGGGACGGGGGGGAGGGACGGGGGGGAGGGACGGGGGGGAGGGACGGGGGGAGGGACGGGGGGGGAGGGGGGGAGGGACGGGGGGGGAGGGGGGGAGGGACGGGGGGGAGGGGGGGAGAACACGGGGAGGGACGGGGGGGAGAACACGGGGAGGGACGGGGGGAGGGGGGGAGGGACGGTGGGGAGGGACGGTGGGGAGGGACGGGGGGGAGGGACGGGGGGGAGGGACGGGGGGGAGGGACGGGGGGGAGGGACGGGGGGGAGGGACGGGGGGGAGGGACGGGGGGGAGGGAGGGGGGGGAGGGACGGGGGGGAGGGGGGGAGGGACGGGGAGGGACGGGGGGGGAGGGACGGGGGGGGAGGGGGGGAGGGACGGGGGGGGGAGGGGGGGAGGGACGGGGGGGAGGGGGGGAGGGACGGGGGGGAGGGGGGGAGGGACGGGGGGGGAGGGGGCGAGAACACGGGGAGGGACGGGGGTGGGAGGGGGGGAGGGGGGGAGAACACGGGGAGGGACGGGGGGGGAGGGGGGGAGAACACGGGGAGGGACGGGGGCGGAGGGGGGGAGAACACGGGGAGGGATGGGGGCGGAGGGGGGGAGAACACGGGGAGGGACGGGGGGGAGGGGGGGAGAATACGGGGAGGGACGGGGGGGGAGAACGCGGGGGGGGAAGGGGGGAGAGAACGCGGGGGGGAAGGGGGGAGAGAACGCGGGGGGGGAAGGGGGGAGAGAACGCGGGGGGGAAGGGGGGAGAGAACGCGGGGGGGAAGGGGGGAGAGAACGCGGGGGGGGAAGGGGGGAGAGAACGCGGGGGGGGGAAGGGGGGAGAGAACGCGGGGGGGGAAGGGGGGAGAGAACGCGGGGGGGGAAGGGGGGAGAGAACGCGGGGGGGGAAGGGGGGAGAGAACGCGGGGGGGGAAGGGGGGAGAGAACGCGGGGGGGGAAGGGGGGAGAGAACGCGGGGGGGGAAGGGGGGGGAGAACGCGGGGGGGGAAGGGGGGGGAGAACGCGGGGGGGGAAGGGGGGGGAGAACGCGGGGGGGGAAGGGGGGGGAGAACGCGGGGGGGGAAGGGGGGGGAGAACGCGGGGGGGAAGGGGGGGAGAACGCGGGGGGGAAGGGGGGGAGAACGCGGGGGGGGGGATGGGGGGGAAAAACGCGGGGGGGGATGGGGGGGAAAACGCGGGGGGGGGAAAACGCGGGGGGGATGGGGGGGAAAACGCGGGGGGGGAAAACGCGGGGGGGGAAAACGCGGGGGGGGAAAACGCGGGGGGGGAAAACGCGGGGGGGAAAACGCGGGGGGGGAAAACGCGGGGGGGGAAAACGCGGGGGGGGAAAACGCGGGGGGGGACGGGGGGGAAAACGCGGGGGGGGACGGGGGGGGAAAACGCGGGGGGGGGACGGGGGGGAAAAACGCGGGGGGGGGACGGGGGGGGAAAACGCGGGGGGGGGATGGGGGGGGAAAACGCGGGGGGGGAAAACGCGGGGGGGGGGAAAACGCGGGGGGGGGAAAACGCGGGGGGGGGAAAACGCGGGGGGGGGAAAACGCGGGGGGGGGAAACGCGGGGGGGGGAAACGCGGGGGGGGAAAACGCGGGGGGGGGGAAAACGCGGGGGGGGGAAAACGCGGGGGGGGGAAAACGCGGGGGGGGGAAAACGCGGGGGGGGGAAAACGCGGGGGGGGGAAACGCGGGGGGGGGAAACGCGGGGGGGGAAACGCGGGGGGGGGAAACGCGGGGGGGGGAAACGCGGGGGGGGGAAAAACGCGGGGGGGGAAAACGCGGGGGGGGGAAAACGCGGGGGGGGGAAAACGCGGAGGGGGGAAAACGCGGGGGGGGGAAACGCGGGGGGGGGGGAAACGCGGGGGGGGAAACGCGGGGGGGGAGGGGGGAGAACGCGGGGGGTGGAAGGGGGGGGAACGCGGGGGGGGAACGCGGGGGGGGAACGCGGGGGGGGAACGCGGGGGGGGAACGCGGGGGGGGAACGCGGGGGGGGAACGCGGGGGGGGAACGCGGGGGGGAACGCGGGGGGGAACGCGGGGGAAGGGGGGGGGAAGGGGGGGGAGAACGCGGGGGGGGAAGGGGGGGAGAACGCGGGGGGGAAGGGGGGGAGAACGCGGGGGGAAGGGGGGGGAGAACGCGGGGGGGAAGGGGGGGGAGAACGCGGGGGGGAAGGGGGGGGAGAACGCGGGGGGGAAGGGGGGGGAGAACGCGGGGGGGAAGGGGGGGGAGAACGCGGGGGGGAAGGGGGGGGAGAACGCGGGGGGGAAGGGGGGGGAGAACGCGGGGGGGAGGGGGGGGAGAACGCGGGGGGGAGGGGGGGGAGAACGCGGGGGGGGAGGGGGGGGAGAACGCGGGGGGGGAGGGGGGGAGAACGCGGGGGGGGAGGGGGGGGAGAACGCGGGGGGGGGAGGGGGGGGAGAACGCGGGGGGGGAAGGGGGGGGAGAACGCGGGGGGGGAAGGGGGGGAGAACGCGGGGGGGGAAGGGGGGGGAGAACGCGGGGGGGGGGGAAGGGGGGGGAGAACGCGGGGGGGGAAGGGGGGGGAGAACGCGGGGGGGGGGAAGGGGGGGGAGAACGCGGGGGGGGAGGGGGGAGAGAACGCGGGGGGAGGGGGGAGAGAACGCGGGGGGGAGGGGGGAGAGAACGCGGGGGGGAGGGGGGAGAGAACGCGGGGGGGAGGGGGGGGAGAACGCAGGGGGGGAGAACGCTGGGGGGGAGAACGCTGGGGGGGAGAACGCTGGGGGGGAGAACGCTGGGGGGGAGAACGCTGGGGGGGGAGAACGCTGGGGGGGGAGAACGCTGGGGGGGAGAACGCTGGGGGGGAGAACGCTGGGGGGGGAGAACGCTGGGGGGGAAGGTGGGGGAGAACGCGGGGGGGAAGAAAGCGGGGCGGGAAGGGGGGGGAGAAAGCGGGGGGGGAAGGGGGGGGAGAAAGCGGGGGGGGAGAACGCGGGGGGGAAGGGGGGGAAGTGAGGGGGGGTGGAGAACGCGGGGGGGAAGGGGGGAAGTGAGGGGGGGTGGGGGGGAAGTGGCGGGGGGGAAGTGAGGGGGGGTGGGGGGGAAGTGAGGGGGGGTGGGGGGGGAAGTGAGGGGGGGTGGGGGGGGAAGTGAGGGGGGGTGGGGGGGGGAAGTGGCGGGGGTGAAGTGGGGGGGGAAGTGGGGGGGGGAAGTGGGGGGGGGGAAGTGGGGGGGGGAAGTGGGGGGGGGAAGTGGGGGGGGAAAGGGGGGGGGGAGAAAGGGGGGGGGGGAGGGGGGGGGGGGGAGGGGAGGGGGGGGGGGAGGGGAGGGGGGGGGGAGGGGAGGGGGGGGGGGAGGGGAGGGGGGGGGGAGGGGGGGGAAGTGGGGGGGGGTGGGGGGGGAAGTGAGTGGGGGGGTGG